>NC_090388.1:39457228-39757228 GCF_036365525.1 Heterodontus francisci | reverse complement strand
AGAATAGTCAGGATGAATGCGTGGCTTGAGAGATGGTGCAGGAGGGAGGGGTTCAGATTTTTGGGACATTGGGACCGGTTCTGGGGGAGGTGGGACTATTACAAATTGGACGGTCTACACCTGGGCCAGAATGGAACCAATGTCCTTGGGGGTGCTTTTGCGAGTCAGTCAGCACGGTTTTGTGAAGCGTAGGTCGTGCCTCACAAACCTAATTGAGTTTTTCGAGAAGGTGACCAAACAGGTGGATGAGGGTAAAGCAGTGGATGTGGTGTATGTGGATTTCAGTAAGGCGTTTGATAAGGTTCCCCATAGTAGGCTATTGCAGAAAATACGGAAGTATGGGGTTGAAGGTGATTTAGAGTTTTGGATCAGAAATTGGCTAGCTGAAAGAAGACAGAGGGTGGTGGTTGATGGCAAATGTTCATCCTGGAGTTCAGTTTCTAGTGGTGTACCGCAAGGATCTGTTTTGGGGCCACTGCTGTTTGTCATTTTTATAAATGACCTGGAAGCGGGTGTAGAAGGATGGGTTAGTAAATTTGCGGATGACACTAAGGTCGGTGGAGTTGTGGATAGTGCCGAAGGATGTTGTAGGGTACAGAGGGACATAGATAGGCTGCAGAGCTGGGCTGAGAGATGGCAAATGGAGTTTAATGTGGAAAAGTGTGAGGTGATTCACTTTGGAAGGAATAACAGGAATGCAGAGTACTGGGCTAATGGGAAGATTCTTGGTAGCGTAGATGAACAGAGAGATCTTGGTGTCCAGGTACATAAATCCCTGAAAGTTGCTACCCAGGTTAATAGGGCTGTTAAGAAGGCATATGGTGTGTTAGCTTTTATTAGTAGGGGGATCGAGTTTCGGAGCCACGAGGTCATGCTGCAGCTGTACAAAACTCTGGTGAGACCGCACCTGGAGTATTGCGTGCAGTTCTGGTCACCGCATTATAGGAAGGATGTGGAAGCTTTGGAAAGAGTGCAGAGGAGATTTACTAGGATGTTGCCTGGTATGGAGGGAAGGTCTTACGAGGAAAGGCTGAGGGACTTGAGGTTGTTTTCGTTGGAGAGAAGGAGGAGGAGAGGTGACTTAATAGAGACATATAAGATAATCAGAGGGTTAGATAGGGTGGATAGTGAGAGTCTTTTTCCTCGGATGGTGATGGCAAACACGAGGGGACATAGCTTTAAGTTGAGGGGTGATAGATAAAGGACAGATGTTAGAGGTAGTTTCTTTACTCAGAGAGTAGTAGGGGCGTGGAACGCCCTGCCTGCAACAGTAGTAGACTCGCCAACTTTAAGGGCATTTAAGTGGTCATTGGATAGACATATGGATGAAAATGGAATAGTGTAGGTCAGATGGTTTCACAGGTCGGCGCAACATCGAGGGCCGAAGGGCCTGTACTGCGCTGTAAAGTTCTAATTCTAATTCTAATTCTAACGCTGTTGGGGAGGGTTTAAACTAATGTGGCAGGGGGATGGGAACCAAATGAGGAGGTCAGTGGACAGTAAGGAGGTAGTAACTAAAGCCTGTAAGGAACTAGATAATGAAGTCAGCGTGACTAAGGGAAAGAGTAGACACGGAGCAGATGATGAACGCAAAGGGACTGGTGGTCTGAGGTGCATTTGTTTTAATGCAAGAAGTGTAGTAGGTAAGGCAGATGAACTTAGGGCTTGGATTAGTCCCTGGGAGTATGATGTTATTGCTATTACTGAGACTTGGTTGAGGGAAGGGCATGATTGGCAACTAAATATCCCAGGATATCGATGCTTCAGGCGGGATAGAGAGGGAGGTAAAAGGGGTGGAGGAGTTGCATTACTGGTCAAAGAGGATATCACAGCTGTGCTGAAGGAGGGCACGATGGAGGACTCGAGCAGTGAGGCAATATGGGCAGAACTCAGAATAGGAAGGGTGCGGTAACAATGTTGGGGCTGTACTACAGGCCTCCCAACAGCGAGCGTGAGATAGAGGTACAAATATGTGAACAGATTATGGAAAGTCTGGGCGGCACAGTGGCGCAGTGGTTAGCACTGCAGCCTCACAGCTCCAGGGACCCGGGTTCGATTCTGGGTACTGCCTGTGCGGAGTTTGCAAGTTCTCCCTGTGTCTGCGTGGGTTTCCTCCGGGTGCTCCGGTTTCCTCCCACATGCCAAAGACTTGCAGGTTGGTAGGTTAATTGGCCATTATAAATTGCCCCTAGTATAGGTAGGTGGTAGGGAAATATATAGGGACCGGTGGGGATGTTATTGGAATATGGGATTCGTGTAGGATTAGTATAAATGGTTGGTTGATGGTCGGCACAGACTCGGTGGGCCGAAGGGCCTGTTTCAGTGCTGTATCTCTAAACAAGATGTAGGAGCAACAGGGTGGTGGTGATAGGAGATTTTAATTTTCCCAACATTGACTGGGATTCACTTAGTGTTAGAGGTCTAGATGGAGCAGAATTTGTAAGGAGCATCCAGGAGGGTTTTCTAGAGCAGTATGTAAATAGTCCAACTCGGGAAGGGACCATACTGGACCTGGTGTTGGGGAATGAGTCCGGCCAGGTGGTTGAAGTTTCAGTAGGGGACTACTTTGGGAATAGTGATCACAATTCCGTATGTTTTAGAATACTCATGGACAAAGACGAGAGTGGTCCTAAAGGAAGTGTGCTAAATTGGGGGAAGGCCAACTATACCAAAATTCGGCAGGAGCTGGGGAATGTAGATTGGGAGCAGCTGTTTGAAGGTAAATCCACATTTGATATGTGGGAGGCTTTTAAAGAGAAGTTGATTAGCATGCAGAAGAGACATGTTCCTGTGAAAATGAGGGATAGAAATGGCAAGATTAGGGAACCATGGATGACAGGTGAAATTGTGAGACTAGCTAAGAGGAAAAAGGAAGCATACATAAGGTCTCGGAGGCTGAAGAAAGATGAAGCTTTGAAAGAATATCGGGAATGTAGGACCAATCTGAAACGAGGAATTAAGAGGGCTAAAAGGGGTCATGAAATATCTTTAGCAAACAGGGTTAAGGAAAATCCCAAAGCCTTTTATTCATATATAAGGAGCAAGAGGGTAACTAGAGAAAGGATTGGCCCACTCAAGGACAAAGGAGGAAAGTTATGTGTGGAGTCAGAGAAAATGGGTCAGATTCTAAATGAGTACTTTGCATCGGTATTCACCGAGGAGAGGGACATGACGGATGTTGAGGTTAGGGACAGATGTTTGATTACTCTAGGTCAAGTCGGCATAAGGAGAGAGGAAGTGTTGGGTATTCTAAAAGGCATTAAGGTGGACAAGTCCCCAGGTCCGGATGGGATCTATCCCAGGTTACTGTGGGAAGCGAGAGAGGAAATAGCTGGGACCTTAACAGATATCTTTGCAGCATCTTTAAACACGGGTGAGGTCCCGGAGGACTGGAGAATTGCTAATGTTGTCCCCTTGTTTAAGAAGGGTAGCAGAGATAATCCAGGTAATTATAGACCGGTGAGCCTGACGTCAGTGGTAGGGAAGCTGCTGGAGAAGATACTGAGGGATAGGATCTATTCCCATTTGGAAGAAATCAGTGTTAGGCAACATGGTTTTGTGCAGGGAAGGTCATGTCTTACCAACTTAATAGAATTCTTTGAGGAAGTGACAAAGTTGATTGATGAGGGAAGGGCTGTAGATGTCATATACATGGACTTCAGTAAGGCGTTTGATAAGGTTCCCCATGGTAGGCTGATGGAGAAAGTGAAGTCGCATGGGGTCCAGGGTGTACTAGCTAGATGGATAAAGAACTGGCTGGGCAACAGGAGACAGAGAGTAGCAGTGGAAGGGAGTTTCTCAAAATGGAGACGTGTGACCAGTGGTGTTCCACAGGGATCCGTGCTGGGACCACTGTTGTTTGTGATATACATAAATGATTTGGAGGTAAGTATAGGTGGTCTGATTAGCAAGTTTGCAGACGACACTAAGATTGGTGGAGTAGCAGATAGTGAAGGGGACTATCAGAGAATACAGCAGAATATAGATAGATTGGAGAGTTGGGCAGAGAAATGGCAGATGGAGTTCAATCCGGGCAAATGCGAGGTGATGCATTTTGGAAGATCCAATTCAAGAGTGAACTATACAGTAAATGGAAAAGTCCTGGGGAAAATTGATGTACAGAGAGATTTGGGTGTTCAGGTCCATTGTTCCCTGAAGGTGGCAACGCAGGTCAATAGAGTGGTCAAGAAGGCATACGGCATGCTTTCCTTCATCGGACAGGGTATTGAGTACAAGGGTTGGCAGGTCATGTTACAGTTGTATAAGACTTTGGTTCGGCCACATTTGGAATACTGCGTGCAGTTCTGGTCGCCACATTACCAAAAGGATGTAGATGCTTTGGAGAGGGTGCAGAGGAGGTTCACCAGGATGTTGCCTGGTATGGAGGGCGCTAGCTATGAAGAGAGGTTGAGTAGATTAGGATTATTTTCATTAGAAAGACGGAGGTTGAGGGGGGACCTGATTGAGGTGTACAAAATCATGAGAGGTATAGACAGGGTGGAAAGCAAGAAGCTTTTTCCCAGAGTGGGGGATTCAATTACTAGGGGTCACGAGTTCAAAGTGAGAGGGGAAAAGTTTAGGGGGGATATGCGTGGAAAGTTCTTTACGCAGAGGGTGGTGGGTGCCTGGAACGTGTTGCCAGCGGAGGTGGTAGACGCGGGCACGATAGCGTCTTTTAAGATGTATCTAGACAGATACATGAATGGGCAGCAAGCAAAGAGATACAGACCCTTAGAAAATAGGCGACATGTTTAGATAGAGGATCTGGATCGGCGCAGGCTTGGAGGGCCGAAGGGCCTGTTCCTGTGCTGTAATTTTCTTTGTTCTTTGTTCTTCGAGCTCACTTAGCTGATATTATAAATATCTTTGCTGCAGTTTAAAATACCCTGTGACATAAAAGTTGCACATGGCAGCAATTTTCATAGAAACTGGAAATATGTGACTCTGTTTGAGATGGGTGCAAGGGGGGTTGATTTGTTTGGCATTACAGGACACCTTAACCTGAGGAAATCAAGATGTAGCATGCCTAACCAGGCTGTATGCTATGTACTCTAGCCATTGGACCTGGGCACAGATGCAAAAGATTTCACACATTAAAAGGTGCTAAGGTAAGATAACTCAGCAATACCATTTGCCAGGTATATGTGGCCATTGAGTGTTCCTGTCAATCTGCTCTACATTTACCGGAGGTTCATTCTAAGTCCATCATTATTCATTGCTGAATGACATGAAAGCATTGGTCTGAGCATTACTTATCTATTTGATATCACATTGGCTGATGTTGTTGATAGGACGAATTTGGGGAAAAATGTTAAGAGAAAAAGAAAGACTTGCATTTATATAGCATTTTTCATGACCACTAGACATTTCAAAGTGCTTTATGGCCAATGAAGTACTTTTGAAGTGTAGTCACTGTTGTACTGTAGGAAACATGGCAGCCAATTTGTGCACAATGAAGTCCCACAAACAGCAATGTGATAATGACCAGATAATCTGTTCTTTGTGATGTTAGTTGATAAATGTTGGCCAGGACATCAGGGATAACTCCTATGCTCTTCTTGAAATAGTGCATGGTCTCTTTTACGTCCACCTGAGAGGGTAGATGGAGCCTCAGTTTAATTGCTTCCTCTGAAAGACGGCACATTCAACAGACTCACTTGAGGTTCTGGTGACTTTGAACTCTAGTGCCAGTTCTATAACTCACTCTGATAATATTGAGCTTTGTCACAGTGACAACACGTTCAAGGACTTTGGAGAGGAAAGGAAGGAAGGAGATGTAATGGTAGTTTGCAAGGATTGTAGGGTCAATAGTTGATTTTTTGAGAGGGGCGATGATGGTAGATTTAAAGGAGAGAGAGACATCTGAAGAGAGAGAAACCCAACCAATATCAGCTAACATGGGGCCCAGGAGGGGAAGTTGGGTGACCAGTAGTTCAGTGGTCGTAGGATCGAGGGAACATGAGGCGGGTCTCACAAACAAGATGAACTCAGAGGGGGCATGATGGGAGATAGGAGAGAAACTAGAAAAACTTGTGAGTTCAGGCCTTGGGGAGGGGGGAGAATTAGAGGAAGATTGGCCAAGTGGGCTAGTGGAAGGGAGGGGTGGAGTACAGCAGTTGATCAGATGGTCTTGAAAAAGAAGTCCATGAACACCTTGCACTTATTGTTATGAGTCAGGGTGGAGGCAATAGGGGAGGGGGTTTGAGGAGACAGCTTGCAGTGGAGAAAAGAAGTCAGTGGTTGTCTTTTCATTCCAGGATCATCCTCGAATTGTGAGCAGTTCTACCAGATGAGATCAGGACCCAAATGGTTTTTGGGTGCAATCGCAGGAGGTGTAATACCTGCCATTTGCCTCCTGTCTCCTCACTATCCCAGACCCCAAACACTCCTTTCAGGTGAAGCAGCGATTTACTTGTACTCCTTTCAATGTAGTATACTATATTTGCTGCTCACAATGTGGTCTCCTCTACATTGGGGAGACCAAACGCAGACTGGGTGACCACTTTGTGGAACACCTCCGCTCAGTCTGCAAGTAGGACCCCGAGCTTCCGGTTGCTGACCATTTCAACACTCCCCCCTGCTCTCATGCTTACATCTCTGTCCTGGGATTGCTGCAGTGTTCCAGTGAACATCAACGCAAGCTCGAGGAACAGCATCTCATTTACTGATTATGCACACTACAGCCTGCCGGACTGAACATTGAGTTCAATAATTTCAGAGCATGACGGGCTCCATTTTATTTTTATTTTCAGTTATTTTATTCTTTTTCCTTAAAAAAATTTTTTTTTTGTGTTTAATTTATTTTATTTCATCTTAGTTTGTTCAGTTTGCTTACCCACTATTTTTTTTTCATGTTTGTACTTGCGGCTGTTCAATTTTCAGTCTGTTAACACCCTATCTGTACTAATGCTTTGTCTTTCAACACACCATTAACATATTGTTTGCCTTTGCTCCACGATTTTCTGGTCAGCTATTCTGTGACCTTGTCCTATTTACACTTTCTCCTTTGTTATCTCTTGCCCCACCCCTGCTTTACTTGCTTATAACCTTTTGCATTTCTAATATTTGCTGATGAAGGGTCACTGACCTGAAACGTTAACTCTGCTTCTCTCTCCACAGATGCTGCCAGACCTGCTGAGTATTTCCAGCATTTCTTGTTTTTATTTAACCCAAAAGGTTTTGTTGGACCAGTCAGCCTTTTCTCATATGTCGTTTCATATATTTGTAAATATTCACAATAATTTCATATATAAGGGTTCCTTTTATCTCCTTTTTCAGAACATTCTGTCTACTGAATCATAGAATAGAATCATAGCATGGTTACAGAACAGAAGGAACAAATAAATAGTACAAATAAAATTACAGCACAGGAACACGCCCTTTGGCCCTCCAAGCCTGCGCCGAAGGAGGCCATTTGGCTCGACGGGCCTTAGTCACTGTCTGTAAGAGCAATTTAGCTAGTTCCATTCCCCACCCTTTCCCTGCAATTTTTTTTCCATTCAGTTGCTTATCCAATTCTCTTGTGAAGTCTTGGACTTACTTCAGTGGCAGTTGTCTTTTAGTTTAGTAACAGACTGTTTTAAGTACCATACAAACCTATGTGTTGTTAGAAAAAAGAATTAAAAAATCTTTAAAAAAAGCTTTAAAAAACATTTGTGAAATATATTTCATTGAAATGAATAGGGGCTAGGATTAAAAATATATTGTATAACTAGAAAATTTAAAAAAGGCAACAAAGCCTCCGGCTCTTTCAGAGCTCAATCACCCATGAAGCTTCCCTTGGGTCTACTACATATGGATAAAGGAAGTGTCCAACCCAATCCTGCCCAAGACTGAGGCTGTTTAATTCTATTTGTCAGAAAATCATCCACGGTTAAAGTGGTGAGGATGTGGCCATATGGATTTGATCTAGATATTTCTGCCCCAATACTTGTTCAACAGCTGTACCACCAGCCGTAATGTGCTGGAAGATTTCCTCTCAGATGCCTAAGTCAGGTAGCTTTGTTAATGCATTACACTGTAAAACATACTTAAAATATTGCAAATTTGCTTTAATTCTTGCCCTAATGTTGAAAGTTTCATCCGATAGAATGTGGGATTTATCAAATAAAATTTCAAACCTAAAAGTAAACCTTTTCAAACTGGTTTTGGCTTTTATTTCATTTTAATATAAGGCCACGAGCCACCCTTGTCATGAATGTGACAGTATCATCATGTAGCAGAATTGAGAAAAATTATATATTGAACCCTTTTCTCTGGGATTACAATGAACTTAGGCCAAATATGCAAAATGTACTGTTATATGCAGTTTTGTGGCACTGGCGGGGCTCCAGATGCAGGGCCGAAAAGTCTGGGGGAATCCTGCCTCGGCCATTTGCAGCCCCCTCTCCCTCACCCCCCGGGCACAATTCTACGGTGCCAGGTTAATTAACAGTCTGGCGCCAGTATCCCCGTCCCTTTAAGCAGTGGCAACTGCCAGTATTGTGCAGGAGACCCGGACCTGAGGTAAGTGAGACGGGGTTGCCGGGAACAGTCCAGCAGGGCCCATCGATGGTGGGGGGGAGGGGTGGGGGGAGGGTGGGCGTTCAGTACAGGGGGAGTGGGGTCCAGCTAGATGGGTTGTTTGCTGATGGGGGCCCTCCATGGGCCACAGATTGCCCATGGAGGAGGGCCTCCCCCACAAGGTCCCCCCTCAAGGTTGCCTCATTTTACTGGGTGACCTCCCTGCATGGCAGAGGCCCCCCGCCGCTGGATTAATGCCAGCAGTGGGGGAAGAGGTACTTAAGTGGCTGTCAGTAGGCCTCTTAAGGGCCTCTGGTCGGGAAGGTTGTCTTTGACCCTGTTCCGCCCCCAGCAAAATTGTGGAGCGACGGGAACGCGACGGGCCCGCGGCCTCCTGTCACAATTCTATGGGCATCCCCACCTCTTAGCCCAACTCTGGGCAGGGGGGCCCATAAAATTCAGCCCATTGTTTAAATAGAGAAAAAAGATGTGCTTGAATGTTGAAACTAATATAGGATTAGAAATTTGTATCTCTGGCAATGTGCTTTAAGTGGTGAAAGCCAGTACTGTTATAAGTTGCAACAAAGCATGCCTTTAAGTAGCTCTACAATCTTTCCATGAGCAGAACAAAAGATGGTTGTGTAATTGACTGGAGTTTTGAGAAAAGAATAGTAAATGAAATAAATCTTTTGTTCCTTCGCATAAATCATAGTGACAGACAAGTCATGTTCTGTAGGTTAGGAGAGAATATTGAAACAATACCAATGACAATGATAACAGGAGAACAACAACTTGTATAGAGTCTTGTACATTGAAAAAAATGCCCCAAGTTACTTTGTGACGTGTGGGGAGAAAAATGAATGCCAAAGCAAAGAAAAAGATATTAGGAGTCATGACCAAAAGCTTGGTCACGATACATAGCCTCTTGAGGCTTCAGAAATATTGGGCGGGATCTTATTCCATTTAAAAATATTTGCAGGTTGGGTCCATTTCCAGGTCCCAACCCTGCACTTGCCGGTAGCACACCCATTGGCGCAATTCTCTGTGAGGCAGAATCCAAATTGGCCGCCTCTGTGTCCGCTTGTAACTGAGGACAAAAGGTGGGTTCCTGAGGCTGCAGGCCCAATCAGAGGGCCTGCAGCCTCGGAAGGAAGGCAACTGCCACCAGCAGAGTTGGGCGCTGCAATTGCAGGAGATGTCTGCGAGGGTGCCTCCATCTTGAGGTGTCCTCTGAAGAGATTTCTATTAAAAAATAAACTATGGCAATAGCTGGCCAGGCCACCCCTGTGGAGTGAAAACCCCTCCACAGGATTGCCTGCGGCCGCAGCTATTTCCCTCTGATCCTTGCACCTCTATTAGGGGGGATGGATCTCGCAGGCCACCTGGTCTGCTGCCAGCAAGCCGCCTCTAGGCACCTGCGGGGCTTTGGCCTCATTGGGGAGGCTTGTCTAGCACCAGGAAGATCCCAGCAGCATCCCCAATCTGCCCCTAAGTGGGCCCTTAAATATTTAGATTGGCTACCCACTGCTGCTGGGAGGGTAGCTGTTGCCAGTTTCACCCTACCTCTGGCAGGAGTGGCTAGAGATGGGAACATATTGGCCTCTGCCTCGATGGCCTCACATCCTACTTTCTTCTTAGTCCCGCCTTCAAAGCCAACTCTGTGGGTCTGGTAAGATTCCACCCATTGTCTTTGTAGGGATACATAGGTACATAAAGTATAATTTATATAGGGAGACTGAGTAGCACTGCAGGTAAACAATGGCTTCTCAGTTCTAATACCTGAGTTCAAATCCAGGTGAGCTTTCTGGATTTAAGAGGCCAGTGTGAAATGAATTTAGACAGTCTCAGTCCAGGTTCTTTCCCAATTAGCCAATCTCACTCAGAAAAGCAAAAGTGTGGGAAATAGAAAATGTCACATTGGTGCAGTCAGATGTGTTCTTCTGATACATGGGCTTAAAAAACAAATTGAGGGAGTGGAGAAAGAGTTTTGAGCTGTATCAAAGTTTGTTGTAATTAAGTGCTTGATTTTGACACTTGGGCTGAGAAATTCATTACCATAGCACCACTGTCCTGCCGAGTAGCAATCTGAATCCTGAGAGAGTCGTGCCCCAATGCCTCTTTATTCTTTTCGGAGTGTATGGCGATTCTTTTTTTATTCATTCATGGGATGTGGGCGTCACTGGCTAGGCCAGCATTTATTGCCCATCCTTAATTACCCTTGAGAAGGTGGTGGTGAGCTGCCTTCTTGAACCGCTGCAGTCCATGTGGGGTAGGTACACCCACAGTGCTGTTAGGAAGGGAGTTCCAGGATTTTGACCCAGTGACAGTGAAGGAACGGCGATATAGTTCCAAGTTAAGATGGTGTGTGACTTGGAGGGGAGCTTGCAGGTGGTGGTGTTCCCATGCATTTGCTGCCCTTGTCCTTCTAGTTGGTAGAGGTCGCAGGTTTGGAAGGTGCTATCTAAGGACCCTTGTTCTGCTGCAGTGCATTTTGTTGATGATACACACTGCTGCCAGTGTGCGCCAGTGGTGGAGGGAGTGAATGTTTCCGGATGGGGTGCCAATCAAGCGGGCTTTGTCCTGCATGGTGTCGAGCTTCTTGAATGTTGTTGGAGCTGCACTCACCCAGGCAAGTGGAAAGTATTTCATCACACTCCTGACTTGTGCCTTGTAGATGGTAGGCAGGCTTTGGGGAGTCAGGAGGTGAGTTACTCGCCTCAGGATTCCAAGCCTCTGACCTGCTATTGTAGCCACGTTATTTATATGGCTACTCCAGTTCAGTTTCTGGTCAATGGTAACCCCTAGGATGTTGATAGTGGGGGATTTAGCGATGGTAATGCCATTGAATGTCAAGGGGAGATGGTTAGATTCTCTCTTGTTGGAGATGGTCATTGCCTGGCACCAGTCTGGCGTGAATGTTACTTGCCACTTATCAGCCCAAGCCTAGATATTTTCCAGGTCTTGCTGCATTTCTACACGGACCGCTTCAGTATCTGAGGAGTCGCGAATGGTGCTGAACATTGTGCAATCATCAGTGAACATCCCCACTTCTGACCTTATGATTGAAGGAAGGTCATTGATGAAGCAGCTGAAGATGGTTGGGCCTAGGGCACTACCCTGAGGAACCCCTGCAGTGATGTCCTGGAGCTGAGATGATTGACCTCCAACAACCACAACCATCTTCCTTTGCACTAGGTATGATTCCAACCAGCAGAGAGTTTTCCCCCTGATTCCCATTGACTTCAATTTTGCTAGGGCTCCTTGATGCCATACTGGGTCAAATGCTGCCTTGATATCAAGGGCAGACACTCTCACCTCACCTCTTGAGTTCAGCTGTTTTGTCCATATTTGAACCAAGGCTGTAATGAGGTCAGGAACTGAGTGGCCCTGGTGGAACCCAAACTGAGCGTCACTGAGCAGGTTATTGCTAAGCAAGTGCCACTTGATGGCATGGTTGATGACACCTTCCATAACTTTACTAATGATTGAGAGTAGACTGATGGGGCGGTAAATGGCCAGGTTGGATTTGTCCTGCTTTTTGTGTACAGGACATACCTGGGCAATTTTCCACATTGGTGGATAGATGCCAGTGTTGTGGCTGTACAGGAACAGCTTGGCTCGGGGCGTTGCAAGTTCTGGAGCACAGGTCTTCAGTACTATTGCCAGACTATTGTCAGGGCCCATAGCCTTTGCAGTATCCAGTGCCTTCAGTCGTTTCTTGATATCACGCGGAGTGAATCAAATTGGCTGAAGACTGGCATCTGTGATGTGCAGCGTGTGAAAATACATTTCAACAAGAAAGCGATGCTTTGGTTCAAATGTTTGACTAGTGGCCTAGCACCACTTTACTGGGAAGTAATGCATGCTGGCCGCTTCCTGCACGTTCCACATCCCATTCTATCAGAAAAAGTTGGAAGGGGAGACGTCCCCAGCATGTGCTGGATAGCAGTGAATTGATGCTATCATGACATCACATAGCCCAAATGGCTGATGTGAAACCAGGATACCAAACTTAGACAATGTAGGTCCAGGCAACTAATTCATACATCACTCACCAAAGAGCAGGCATCTGCTGCAAGATAAGCCCTGAATGAAAGCTATTAAAAGGGCCACCCCAACAAGTTGCAGGTGAGGTGTTTTTGACTTACTTTAGCTGAGACTGAATTTGTGTAAGCACTGTGCTGGGTTTTTGGAGGTGCATTTTGGCAGTTGTTGGTTACAGTCGGAGGGGTTGTTTAGATGAAAACATGAGGTATGGGGGCGGTGTTGCAGTGACTCTTGGTCTGCAGCATGACAAGGATACGAAGCAGAGGATGAAGCAAGGCAAAGCTCCGTGAAGAGAGTGGAGGAGGAGGGTTCTTCACAGAAGGCCTTAGTCATCAAGGTTTTTCCAGACAGCAGTTATCCTACCTTCACCTATCAGAGCAATGCATGAAGTGACTCAACAAGGAGGTGGCCACTGAGCTGTGCCACCACATGCAACCTGATCTGAAGTCTCACACCAGGTCAAAGACCAAGTGACCATTGTTAAGAAAGTGAATCTGTTTTGTGAAAAATTATTTTTAAAAAAGGCATTTATAGTTAAGCTAAATAAATGTGTTTTAATCAAGAAGACAGTGAGGGCTGATTGGCAACAGTGTTGCTGTTTGTCACCTGGCTTGGGCTAGGTTTAGAGCAGAAGCCATGGCAACAGGGGCAGAAATTGACAAGCACACCTTTAATTGGACAAGTCCAGTAGCAACAGAGAACATCTGGGTGGGCAGAAAACTTGCCAAGCTGTTTGATTGTCAGTTGGTGAATATGTGTGATACCATCTGGAAGGAGACAAAAATCAAGTGCTGCTAAAGTGTCAAAAAAGGAGAGAATTCCAAGGAAGAACAGAAGACCACAACCGAGCTCATTTTCTTGCAATTCCATAAAAGACTCAGTGAACATCAGTGTGTAATTTCGTCTTTTTCCTGCATTTCAAGAACACCTGCTAAATTACTTTTCAACGCTCCCTGAAGAGAGCTAATTCTGGAAGATTCTTTAACAGTTGCTCAGAGATTGGACTGTGTGCTAGTTTGGTACAGTGAGTCTCATCTGCTATTTTTCAGGGGTAGGCAAGTGATCTGCCCGAGTATGTTTTATTGTCTGTAACAGAGCCCTCATCTAAAAATCTTTTTTTACTTTTTTATTTCAGTTAACCGGAATATGTATATATGTGTGTGTATGTGTGAGTGTGAAGGGACTAAGGTAAAAAGGGACTTTAAAAATTGGTTAAGGTAGAAAAGGGGATTTTAAAAAATTTACTGTTGGATTTTTAAAAATTTGATCTATGTGATATTGTTTTACTTAATTACTCGTTAAGACTTGTTTTATAATAAACTGTTAATTTTGTTGTTCAGTAAAGAAACCTGGTTACTGTGTTCCATGCTGGGGAAAAATGATGTATCTAGTTGACTTTTCCCACTTGTGGAAACACTTTAATGAATATGTTGTGACCTGTGGAGAAGTGGGACTGAATTAATAAGTGCACTCCTCCCACCTCAGTCCTAACACCATCAAGATCACCGTCACCCTCAAATTTTATGCCTCTGGCTCTTTCTGCACTGGACACATTGCAAACATTTCTCAGTATGTCATCCGTGAGTTGCTGTTTGCTGACATCCCATACTAAAGTTCACTTACAGCAGCTTGTAGATATGTTCTCCTGGGCCTGCAAGGAGTTTGGACTGACAATCAGTGTCAGGAAGACCAAGGTTATAGGCTAGGACGAAGAGGTTCCTCCTTCCATCAACATCCACAACCTCACTCTGGAGGTCATCAACAGCTTCACATTAAAGCCTGGCTACCCGACCCGAACCCGACTAGACCCAACTACATGTGTCGGGTTTGGTTCGGGTCCAGTCAAAATTCCGAGTCCAGCATTCGGGCTCAGGTCAGGTTGGGCTGGACACTGCTTCCGGGAAATCATGGGATCGGGCTTCCCCATGATTCCCCACAACTCCAGTTGCAGGAATAGCCTGCTGCCGGAACAAATGAAGGAGATTCATGTCAGGTCGGGTTGGGTCGGGTCAGGCGTGAAAAGAAATTAAAGGCTTGGGCTCGGGTCGGGTCGGGCCTGGGTCGGGTTTTAATTTTATACCTGAGCCAGGCTTTACTTCACATACATTAGATCAACGATCACCAGCAACCTGTCCCTTGATGCCAAAATCAGCACCAGCTGTCATGTTAACGTTGAGAAGGCAAGTGTGCACTGTTGCATCAGACAACATAAAAAGCTTCTCATTACATGGACCAACAGCAAATTAACCAAAAATACAAAGGTCCACGTGTACCAGGCTTGTGTTCTCAGCGCCCTCCTTTACAGTAGCAAAGCATGGACAACTTATGCAAGCCAAGAAAAATATCTGCACAGCTTTCACCTCCGCTGCCTCAGACAGATATTGAGCGTCTCCTGGCAGGACAGAGTGCCGAATATGGAAGTACAGCAGCGTACAGGAATCCTCAGCATATTTGCCCTTTTGAGTCAGCAGCGACTTCGTTGGCTGGGTCACATGAGTCGAATGGATGACGGCCGCATCCCCAAACACATACTCTATGGCGAGCTTGCTATTGGCAAGAGACCAACAGGTCGCCCACACCAGTGATACAAGGACATCTGCAAGCGAGACCTCAAGTTGACTGGGATTGGAGTCGATGCATGGGAAGTCCTTGTTGCTGACTGAAGTTCCTGGAGACAAGCAGTCAGGAAGGGCATGGAAAAAGCAGAGGGCAAAGGAAATGACCAGATGGCGGAAAAGAGGAAGGAAAAACATAAGTCGACCTCAGGTCAACACTATTCATCTGTGCCAGCTGTGGAAGGGATTGCCACGCATGAGTTGGTCCCTACAGCCACAACAGACAATGCTCAATCCAGAAGTGACATACACCCTAGGCGCAATCTATCATCTGCTGAGACGGACAGATACCATCATCATCATCATCCATTGCAACATCCGGGTGGTGATGAAGGCCATATATGCCAGACGAGGGGACTTCATCATCTTCTAGCTCAGGAGGGATAAACCAAATGAATGGGCACATGGTTTTTCCAGGAGAGCGGAACTACTGATGGTGCAGGACACCATCAATTCTACCCACGTGCCTCTGTGAGACCCCCATGACAACGGGGAAAGATACAGGAACCGTAAGGGCTTCCATTTAATAAAGGTGCAGTAGGTGTGCGACCACAGCAAGACCTTCATCTCGGTGAATGCCTTCTATCCTGACAGCCAGTCGGCCCTACCCACTGTGTTTGGCCCTCCTAGAAGAACCAGAGGCTAGCTGCTTAGGGACAAGGGCTACCCATTCTGTACATTGCTGATGATGCCCCTCTGCCATCCCACCACAAATGCGGAACAGGCCTTTAACAAGAGCCACAAAGCCACTCATATCATTGTGGAGCAGGCATTCAGCCTGCTGGAGCAGGCATTCAGCCTGCTGGTGCAGCCATTCAGCTGCCTTGACCACTTGGGTTGGGATTGATGAGGCGGGGTGGGGGGGGCGGCGGGCACTCCAGTATAGTCCAGAGATGGTTTCCAAGTTTGTCATGGTCTGCTGCCTCCTCCATATCCTTGCCATTGTGAGGATGCAGCCATTATCTCCAGGGATTTGGAGGCCATTTTGGGAGGAAAAGAAGAGGAAAGAGGAGGAACTGGAGAATGATGAAGAGGAGGAAGCAGGAAAGAGGCATCGATGACCCCGAGTAAATGGGCAGCCTTTCAGAGAGCAGACTGTGAGGCTCCACCTCCTCTGAGACAACTTCCCCAGACCAACATGGACCCACCATTCCACACATCACATTCATGAGACGCCCCATCTTAAGTGTCACCTTGGCCACCATCCAACAATTAAGAGGCACCAAAAAAGACCTTCACATGACCTCTTTATCCAACAACACGTCCAATTATGCCTCATTGAATTTCTCATCTGAGTCCCCGGTAGTAGAACTCATTTGCGACCTCGCTCTCTGGGAGCTGGCACACAAACTACTCTTTCTCCCTGTGCTGGCTGCAGTCCACTTGTGCCGGGTGACTCAGCATGTGCAGATGGCAATTCTATGCTTACCTCGAAGGTATGCAGAGTGGCAGTATTTGAGCTGGTGGCGAGGACTGTCAGACCAAGTGACGGTGCCTACTCATCACTGTCAGGGGTTTGTTCTTCCTCTTCTTCCTGCCTGCATTGAGGCTGGCCAGGCAACACTTCCTGGGTATCTGAAAGCATAAAAGCAGAAGGTGATGAGGGAGAGGGGTGAGGAGGGAAGCATGAGGTCCATGGTCACACCATTTGCAGCTTTTACTTCATGACACATCGCAGGATGAGTGTGAGGAGGGAGGAGAAGGGGCATAAGGCAATCACTTACTGACATCTTGGATGGTCTTGGCAGCATCAGATACCATGGGTTCTATTGCTGCTGGCCAGCCAGCCAACCAGCAGTGTCGCAGATGCTCAGCCCCCACCCCCACTACAATCATGCAGATGAGGAGGTAGCCTCGAAGGGAACTGGTGTGGGTAGGTCGTGAATTGCTACCCTCATGCCCATAAACAACAGGGAAGACACATTTTTAGCCCAGGGTACCTAAATTGGAAAGCATGGAGCAGAAATTGTCACATAAAATAATAATGATAAAAATAATCCTCTTGTACATTCGGGATAATTCTGTGATTCCATACTCCCAGCAAGGAAGCTATTCTTGCAGGAAGTGTGGAATCAAGATTGTCTTGATCCTCCAACCTGCAGTTCCTTAGAGCATAATTCCTCACTGGTTCACTAATGAAATTGCATTTGTGAAAATCACACATTTTAAAGCTGTACATTCCTACAATTTCATTAGGAGATCAATAATTATGGAGTAAAACAAGCTGTTTTACAATATAGAATGCTCAGACCCTGAAGTGAAAGATATGAACTATGTCCCACACAACTGTAGATGTGCAGAATCTCTGATTGTGCTATGGAAGATAACATTTATATAATTGAGTTCCCATTTACATCAGAGGCCTCTTGAAGTTCTAACACTAGACAGCATTTCAAGATTTCAAACATTACTATACATCAGTAAAATTGACTAAGAAATGTTGACCACAGATCATTAAAATTATGAAGTGCTTTACAGAGAAATAATGGCCTGAGGTTTGCAGTAGTAATGACAGTGAAACTGTCAGTGATTGCCGTCATTACTCCTTTGAAACTGACAGCAACTTCTGGCATCCGCACACATACAGTTAAACGTGGAAATCCAGAAGTTGTCAATGATTCTATGCTTCTTCATAGGTGTGCTGTTAAAGTCCCTGCAGACTGCAATCAATCAGAAATCACTGAGCTGTTGAGAACTTACACTTTTATGCTATTAGTCTCACTGTAAAATCCCCCGCAAAAGTTACACCTTGTTGAATGAGCTGTAACTGGGTTTTTAATAGTGTACTAAGCTAATAATTACTGACGAAAAACCTCACTGGCCCTGAAAAACTAAATTTATATCTGTGGAATGTCAAATTTTCCATTATGATAAAAACCTACAAGTTTTAAAAACAATACTTTTTTAAAAAAAAAGTGTGTTTATGATATTTATGCTTCTACCCTAAGCCTAGGTCGATGTTCCAATTATTTATTTTGCTCCCTGTAAAATTTAATTAAAATGAAGCATAATCTGTAATGTTACTTCCTGGTTTGCTGTCTCTGAGAATACTTCAATGTGATTGGCTGCTTACCCTGCCCGATAACATCATTGTTGCTGGATACCTGGAAATCCCCAAGACTTGGCGCCAAATTCAAATTAATGTCAGGAAAGGGGAAATCCACACCACAGCGATTGCTAGATCTTTGTGGGCAGCTTTCTTCAAGATCAGCTTCTCTGTTGACAGCGATATCCAGGCCATTATACTTTTATGGGATTTACACAGTTGTCTCTGATCATTTTGCCTGAACTTTCACTCAAAATTCAAATCTTTTTTCAGACTCAGAAGTGGGTGTTTGTTTGAAGTTGTTAGTTAAACACTTTGAATCTTCCCTTTCCTAATAATGGTTGTTCAATAGTGGGGCTTGCTTTTTAATCTATTCGAAATATATTGATCAAGGTTATGGTCTTTACTTTGTCCTCCTTCTGCATAATTAACTGGCTTGGCATATATGTTGATCAGATTACTCACTGGAGTTCAGGTTTTTTTTCTAACTTGAACCTTGGAATAAAACACATAATTTGGTTGTAAAGAGTCCGACGTTTTCACAGTTGCCTGTAATGGGGTTTAAGTTACGGAATGATTCCTTTTTTGCCCAATACTGCAAATGTATTTTTGAGATGATATACATTGGGTAATGGTTTTGGTGATATTGTGAGACGACAATGTAGCAAGGATAGTCTCTAAAAAACAGTGAAGACTTTTGTCCTTGAATGACAGGAATAGTCCTTGAACTTAGTTAGCTTGCTGTCCTGTTGGTGACAGTAGAAGTGCAAACTGTAGCATATTGGAATGCCAGAAGCCACTTTAGTTCATAATTTAAATGTACAAATATTGCCACATAATGTCAGAGTATAACATGATTTTGACACAGCAGTTTTGGTTTCAAAACAAGTGATGGAATATTGCATTGTGCAAAGTATCAACACTAAATGTGCTTATAAATCAAAGCTTGTGACATTTAAGTATTCTAATCCTAGTTGTTATTTATGTATAATTCTTCTGTCAATAGTTGGCAGCTGTGATTGAATGAAGGCTTTATAGTTTAGAAATTCCGATTGACTATGTTAGTAGGTAATTGTTCCTCTGCTATTTTTAGATTGACATTAATTTATTTTGAATGGGTTAATGTCCCCATTAAATTAACTGACAGAAGATAGTCACACCAATGTCTGAAGCATTCATCAGCTGGCACAGTAGTTTCTAGGATTATAGCTCAGCAATTATTCCTAAACTAAGATGGCCTGCAATTATCTTCTTGTACATGTAATAGTCGGAGGCGAGTTTCTACAGGTGATTGTCTACAATTGTGGGTGTGGTGATGAGAGTAAACAAAACATTATTTATGAGGGAAATTGCAACAGGTCCAGCAGGGTAGAAAAGGGAACTAATTCGATATAGCAGAACTACCATCGGAACACAACAATAACTGTCTGCCACTTCCCTGATTCATTGCATGCTTTATTAGTGTTTCTCCAAAATTTCTAAAACTGTCTCATTCAGTATATCTTTCAGAATATTTACCTTACAAGCTGCTCTATTCAGCTTTAAGTAAAATAAATCACCCATTTATCAATACCATCAGTTCAAAATTTCAATCATGTGGAAGATAATCTGTCTGAAGCATCATGAACAAACAGTAGAGAGCAAGGATTTCCACTCCACAAGGTTGAAATTCTTCTACATATAAAGCGAAATTGGATGACGGACGATATTCCTTTTATGATCAAAACATCATTTACCAACAAGCACAGAAAAAATTCATTTTTAAAATTATTTTGTTTAATATTTAGAGGTGAGAGACACTGTTATGATTCAAAGGCACTCCATATACTTGTAATTGTGGCCATGCTAAAGTCTGCTTCCAAAGGCAAGCTGCGTTCTGCGTGAACCGAAATGTAATCTGATATGTGAAAATACCTGGGGAAGTGTGCCTAGGATGAACAATAAACTATCCTTCCATCAATACATACACTGGAAGCTGTGGGGATGAGATTGCCTATTAAATCAAATGTCCCCCAGGCTTCCTCTTGGCCTAGCCCTGATTCACCAGGCTGGATTATTGGATTATCCTTCTGGGGTCGACCACCTGATATTGCAGGAGCTTCTGGACTCTGACCCTGTTCTGATATTGCTTTAACACTGATTAGGATACTACTGAATATGTAAATAGTTTAGTATACATTATCACTGGAAGTGATGCAAGTTAACATGTGATACAGTAATTGGAGAAGTGTTAGTCAGCAGGTAGCATGTTTAGTTTAGTTTAGTTTAGTTATAGAGCACTGAAACAGGCCCTTCGGCCCACCGAGTCTGTGCCGACCATCAACCACCCATTTATACTAATCCTACACTAATCCCATATTCCTACCACATCCCCACCTGTCCCTATATTTCCCTACCACCGACCTATACTAGGGGCAATTTATAATGGCCAATTTACCTATCAACCTGCAAGTCTTTGGCATGTGGGAGGAAACCGGAGCACCCGGAGGAAACCCACGCAGACACAGGGAGAACTTGCAAACTCCACACAGGCAGTACCCAGAATTGAACCCGGGTTGCTGGAGCTGTGAGGCTGCGGTGCTAACCACTGCGCCACTGTGCCGCCCCATGTGTATTGAAGAGCTCTCCTAGAATCCTATTATTCTTCAATAAAGGACCCTTCATTTAGTTTACCAATCATTTAGTTTACCAATCATTGTTAGTGTTTGGTACATTTGCGTTAAGAGCCAATAACCATGTTTGAAGTAGGCGCTTGATGCAATTTTTCAGTGCCAGACCAACTCATGGCCAGAGGACATGCTTGCTGTCCAGTAAAGGGGCTCCTGAAACTGGAGGGCCAATTGGAGACCCTCCAGTAATAACACATCAGCAACCCCACCATTCGAGGTAGGAGCTGCCAATGTATGTAGGAGAGAGAGAGGGCACCTCAAAATGGAGGCGACCTCTGAAAACTTTTTAAAGATATAAATATAAAAAAAGAGGGCACAGCTGGCAAGCCGCCTTCGTGGAGGGGGAACCATCGTGGTCTGGCGGCAGTAGGATGGGTTTAAAAAACCCACTAGAGTCCTGGAACCCCCACCCCCACCCCCCTGCCACTCAACAGTCTGCTGCCGGGAGGCAGCCTCATCTCACTGGCCATGTTTCAGCCATCTCAGGGAGCCTGTCTGCTAACTGGAAAATTCTGGCGGCATGGGGTCTATTAGGGCTAAAGTGGTCACCTGCCACTAGCCATTCCATCCCTGACCCGACCTTTTTGAAAATGGCTTGGTGTGGAACTGTGCCGGCCGGTGGTGGGATATTGCCCAAAAGCAGCAGCAAGAAACAGAAGAAGAACTGTTACACCTTATAAGTGCTCTGTCCACCAGCACAGACACTTTGGTGAGTTCTCACGAGTGATTAGAGAGTGTGTTATTGGGAGAGGAGTACGGCAGAAGTGTGTAGGAGAAGGTGCCGAAGACCGAGGGAGCTGTAGTTGGTTCCCCTTGGATGAGGGAGGACGGACATAGCCTTGCTCAGCGTGGCACAGATGTAGGGCCTCAGGAATCACAAGAAAGGAGGCTGGACCTGGAACAGCACAGGAGATGTGCTCCCACATGGAGTTCCCTGAGGCAGTGCACAGTCGTGGGCTAAGAATGGAGGAGTCCATCCAGCTCATGTGCACTACCATGGCTCAGGCATATAAGCACATGAGCTCCTCCATTGAGAAAGTGGTCAACCTCATGGAGAGCCATATGTGGCATCACTGAGTGGATGCAGGATCAACGCACTGGCATGGACAGGATGCATGCCACAATGTGTAGCCTGAAGTGATCAGTAGTGCTGGTGGCACAGAGAAGCTTGGAGTGGATGCTATTTGTGCTGCAGCTGTAGTCCCCATTCAGGCATCCAGCACATTCTCAATATGTAGATAGGCCGACTAGTGGAGAGGCTATGTTGGATTTGGTGTTTGGCAACGAACCAGGCCAGGTGGCAGATCTCTCGGTGGGAGAGCATTTCGGTGATAGTGATCACAACTCCCTGACCTTTACTATAGTCATGGAGAGGGACAGGAGCAGACGGGATGGGAAAATATTTAATTGGGGGAGGGGGAATTACAATGCTATTAGGCAGGAACTGGGGAGCATAAATTGGGAACAGGTGTTCTCAGGGAATTGCATGACAGAAATGTGGAGGTTGTTTAGGGAGCACTTGCTGCGACTGCTGGATAGGTTTGTCCCGATGAGGCAAGGAAGGGATGGTAGGGTGAAGGAACCTTGGATGACAAGAGAGGTGGAACAGCTAGTCAAGAGGAAGAAGGAAGCTTACTTAAGGTTGAGGAAGCGAGGATCAGACAGGGCTCTAGAGGGTTACAAGGTAGCCAGGAAGGAACTGAAGAATGGACTTAGGAGAGCTAGAAGGGGACATGAAAAAGTCTTGGCGGGTAGGATTAAGGAAAATCCCAAGGCGTTCTACACTTACGTGAGGAACAAGAGGATGGCCAGAGTGAGGGTAGGGCCGATCAGGGATAGTGGAGGGAACTTGTGCCTGGAGTCGGAGGAGGTAGGGGAAGTCCTAAATGAATACTTTGCTTCAGTATTCACTGGTGAGAGGGACCTGGTCGTTTGTGAGGACAGCGTGAAACAGGCTGATATGCTCGAAAAGGTTGATGTTAAGAGGGAGGATGTGCTGGAAATTTTGAAAGACATGAGGACAGATAAGTCCCCGGGGCCAGACGGGATATACCCAAGGATATTAAGGGAAGCAAGGGAAGAGATTGCCGCGCCTTTGGCAATGATCTTTGCGTCCTCACTATCCACTGGAGTAGTACCGGATGATTGGAGGGTGGCAAATGTTATTCCCTTGTTCAAGAAAGGGAATAGGGATAACCCTGGGAATTATAGACCAGTCAGTCCTACGTCGGTAGTGGGCAAATTATTGGAGAGGATTCTGAGAGACAGGATATATAATTATTTGGAAAAGCATAGTTTGATTAGAGACAGTCAGCATGGCTTTGTGAGGGGCAGGTCATGCCTCACAAGCCTTATTGAATTCTTTGAAGATGTGACAAAACACATTGATGAAGGAAGAGCAGTGGATATGGTGTATATGGATTTTAGCAAGGCGTTTGATAAGGTTCCCCATGGTAGGCTCATTCAGAAAGTAAGGAGGCATGGGATACAGGGAAAGTTGGCTGTCTGGATACAGAATTGGCTGGCCCATAGAAGACAGAGGGTGGTAGTAGATGGAAAGTATTCAGCCTGGAGCTCGGTAACCAGTGGTGTTCCACAGGGATCTGTTCTGGGACCTCTGCTCTTTGTGATTTTTATAAATGACTTGGATGAGGAAGTGGAAGGCTGGGTTAGCAAGTTTGCCGATGACACGAAGGTTGCTGGAGTTGTGGATAGTGTGGAAGGCTGTTGTAGGTTGCAACGGGACATTGACAGGATCCAGAGCTGGGCTGAGAAGTGGCAGATGGAGTTCAACCTGGAAAAGTGTGAAGTGATTCATTTTGGAAGATCGAATTTGAATGCAGAATACAGGCTTAAAGACAGGATTCTTGGTAGTGTGGAGAAACAGAGGGATCTTGGGGTCCATGTCCATAGATCGCTCAAAGTTGCCACCCAAGTTGATAGGGTTGTTAAGAAGGTGTATGGGGTGTTGGCTTTCATTAACAGGGGGATTAAGTTTAAGAGCCGCGAGGTTATGCTGCAGCTCTATAAAGCCCTGGTTAGACCACACTTGGAATATTGTGTTCAGTTCTGGTCGCCTCATTATAGGAAGGATATGGAAGCTTTAGAGAGGGTGCAGAGGAGATTTACCAGGATGCTGCCTGGACTGGAGGGCATGTCTTATGAAGAAAGGTTGAGGGAGCTAGGGCTTTTCTCATTGGAGTGAAGAAGGATGAGAGGTGACTTGATAGAGGGGTACAAGATGATGAGAGGCATAGATAGAGTGGATAGCCAGAGACTTTTTCCCAGGGCGGAAAGGGCTATCACCAGGGGGCATAATTTTAAGGTGATTGGAGGAAGGTTTCAGGGAGATGTCAGAGGTAGGTTCTTTACACAGAGAGTGGTGGGTGCGTGGAATGCACTGCCAGCGGTGGTAGTAGAAGCAGATACATTAGGGACATTTAAGCGACTCTTGGATAGGTACATGGATGATAGTAGAATGAAGGGTATGTAGGTAGTTTGATCTTAGAGTAGGTTAAAGGTTCGGCACAACATCGTGGGCCGAAGGGCCTGTACTGTGCTGTACTGTTCTATGTTCTATGTTCTATCCACCAACGGCTGAGGATGTCACGGAAGAGGATGAGGGTACCACACCTCATGGGGTGCCATCATTTTCCTCTACCTCCTTGGCTCCTCTGACAGTGGGATCCTCTGTGCATCAGGGCCAAGTGATGGAGTCAGCCCCTGCAATGATGCAGGTGCAGCAGCCTCTGGAGATGCCCCCACAGGCACCTCCATGACAAGAATGACCGCCATCTCAGCCAGCAGAGACAAGTCAGCAGGCTGCCTCAACCTCCTCTGAGGCCACAAGGGGAGCACTGCGTAGAAGTGGCCAAGCATAGAGGGCACCATGTAGCACGGAGCGCTGAGTAGGTCACTGTGGTGTCTTCTCAGTGTCTCTGAGTACGATGTTCATTTCTTTCCATTATATAAATAATGGCACTTTAAGCCACACGTCTCAGACTCATTTTGTTGCTACCGCAACAAGGAAAGTGTTTTGAGGTGGTCAGTGATATGAAGGGTTCCTCCACAGTGGGGGCAAAGCCTCTGGTCAGAATTGCATTCTTCATTGGTGGTAAGTGATTAGATGTTTCAGGCTGTGTCTTGCATGGATGTGTTAGCACAGGCACCTCAGACTGACATCCATATCATGCCCTTTGTCCTGGGTCAGAGGGGCTCAGCTGAAACGTTCCTGAATCAAATGATCCCTGACATTCATGGCATCTTGATGAGATCTTCACACCGCGCCATCCCCGGCCACCTCCCTGTGCAGGTGGAATACCTCAATGTTCTGCATCCTCCCCCGTAGCATCCTCTTCCTCCTCCTCTCTCACCTCCTCTTCCTCTGATAATCTATGTGGTTCTAGGGCTTCCCTGACATCAGGGTCCACACCCCGCTGGAGGGCCATGGTATGGAAAGCATAGCAGACCACCACAATGACCAAGATCCTTGCAGCTGTGTATTGGAAGCTGCTATCCAACCAGTCGAGGCACCAGAATTGCATCTTCAGAAGCTGGATGCTTTGCTCAATGGTGGTCTTAGTGAACTGATGGCATTGGTTGTATTGCCTTTGTGCTGGGTAGCTACTTCTTTCCCTTTAGATCCTATGAGGAGGGTATGGCATCCGTGTTCTTCCAGACCCTCGTTCCTCTCTCCTGCTGTCCTGATGCCCAATTCTCCACCCATCCTGCGGAGGCTGTTGCCGCTCATCACCACTGGGCTCAAAATCCAAGAGTCATGCCCCCATTGTCAGCTGCCACCTTCATTGTGCTCAGCTGGTTGCCCAATTGTCTTTGGCAGCCTTGCTCCCTGTTCTTCTGCCCCCACGACATCAGGATGGTGATGACTCCCTACACTGCCCTAGCACTAACCGGCCACTCTGCCCAACACTGTGAGATTTTGGAGAATTTTGTTACTTTATAGTCAAGAAATAAATTCTTATCAGCCTAACATTATTCTGCTGGATTAATTTTGTTTCTGCATGAATATCTTCCTTGTAATGAATTTGGCCAGTAGTTAGTCTGAACTATAAAGTCTGGCAGCATAGTGTTTTTTCTGCTATTGAAGAGGTCAGCAGTACATATCGGGTATCTGTAATTTATTCTAATGCTAAATATCATGTTAAAAGGATAAGTGTTAATGCAACAGCATGCAAACCATTCACAACCAAGGGTTCCGAAGAAACGTGTACTCTGCTTCTCTTTCCACAGATGCTGCCAGACCTGCTGAGTGGTTGCAGCATTTCTTGTTTTTATTTCAGATTTCCAGCATCCGCAATATTTTGCATTCGATAAGATCATGGCTGATCTGATTGTGGCATCTACTCCACTTTCCTGTCTGCCGCCATAACCCTTGACTCCCTTGTCGATCAAAAATCTATCTAACTCAGCCTTGAATAAATTCAATGACTCAGCCGTCGCTGCTCTTTGGGGAAGAGAATTCCACAGCCTAACGACGCTCTGAGAGAAATAAATTCTCCCCATCTCAGTCTTAAATGGGAGAAAACAAATTTTTAAACTATGCCCCCTAGTTCAAGATTCCTCCACAAGGGGAAACATCCTCTCAGCATCCACCCTGTCAAGCCCCTTCAGGATCTTATATGTTTCAGTAAGATCACCTCTCATTCTTCTAAACTCCAATGGGTAAAGGCCCAACCTGTTCAACCTTTCTCCATAAGGTAACCCCTTCAACCCAGCAATCAGTCAAGTGAACCTTCTCTGAGCTGCTTGTAAAGTAATTATATCCTTTCTTAAGTAAGGAGACCAAAACTGTACACAGTACTCCAGATGTGGTCTAACTAAGGCCCTGTACACCTATAGCAATGCTTCCCTACTCTTATACTCAATTCCCTTGCAATAAACACCAACATTACATTTGCCTTTCTAATCACTTGCTGTACCTGCATACCAACCTTTTGTGATTCATATCACAACAGGACACCCAGATCTGTACCATAGAGTGCTGCAGTCTCTCTCCATTCAAATAATATACTGCTTTTCTATTCTTCCTGCCAAACTGAACAAGTTCACATTTTCCCATATTATACTCAATCTGTTAAATTTTTGCCCACTCACTTAACCTATCTTTTTTTTTTAGAGATACAGCACTGAAACAGGCCCTTCAGCCCACCGAGTCTGTGCCGACCAACAACCACCCATTTATACTAACCCTACATTAATCCCATATTCCCTACCACATCCCCACCATTCTCCTATCACCTACCTACACTAGGGGCAATTTACAATGGCCAATTTACGTATCAACCTGCAAGTCTTTGGTTGTGGGAGGAAACCGGAGCACCTGGTGGAAACCCACACAGTCACAGAGGGAACTTTCAAACTCCACACAGGCAGTACCCAGAACTGAACCCGGGTCGCTGGAGCTGTGAGGCTGCTGTGCTAACCACTGTGCTGCCCGCTAAATCCCTTTGGAGAATCTTTATGTCTTCTTGACAACTGACTTTCCTACCTATCTTTGTGTCATCAGCAAATTTAGCAACCATACATTCAGTTCCTTCACCCAAGTCATTGATATAGATTGAAAATAGTTGAGGCCCCAGCACTGATCCCTGTGGCACTCCACTAGTAAGGCTTGCCAACCTGAAAATGCCCCATTTATCCCTACTCTCTGTTTCCTGTTAGCTAACCAATCCTTTATCCATGCTAATAGGTTACCCCCGACACCATGAGCTCTTATTTTGTGTCGTCATCATTGTCAGTGGCTGTCCCTCGATTCGAGGATGACATCTACTCAGGATTGCGAGATTCTGCCATGGGTCTTAATGTGACTGAACAGACCGATTCTCAACCCGCAGATCTTTGGGCACAAGGGGGCAGGACGTCCCATGAGGTAGTGGGATCCAGAATACAGGATTTGCTTCCTTTTCTTTCTTTCTCTGCCACTGCTCTGCCTCATCATTAAGACCTTTGGACTCAAAGCATGATACAGCTTGATGGACAAGTTGTCGCCATTTTGAACAATTGGTAGCAAGCTACTCCCAGTCATCAATGCCAACGCTGCCGTACTTCAAAGAGAGCTCCAGAGTGTCTCTGAAACGTTTTTGATGTCCTCCCCAGAATGCTGGCCATTTGAGAGTTGAGAAAACAGTACCTGACAGGGGAGGCAATTTTCGGCCATCCGGACACAGTGTCCAGTCCATCGATTTTGCAGGTGGTGCTGGCTTCGAGAAGGACACTAACGTTTGATCGATGGTTCTCCCATTGAATCTGGAGAATGCAGCAGTGGCATTGCTGATAGAATTTCTCTCGCGCTCTTATGTGTCACTGATACACAGTCCAGGTCTCACTGCAGTACAGGAGTGTGGTGACGACAACTGCTCTGTACAATAGGACTTTTGTTGACTCGCAGAGGTCTTTGTTGTCAAACACTCACTGCTATAGTTTGTAGAATGCTGAGCTGGCACAGCTGATCAGGTGTTGGAAATCCTTGTCAATGGTGGCCTTTTGAGAGATGTGGCTGCCAAGGTACGGGAAATGCTCAACCTAATTCCAGAGTCTCTTCTTCAACATATATGGGAGGTGGAACATTTGGCTGACCAAGTGTAGGTTGATATAAGTTTTGTTTTGGCTACATTCAAGGCCAGGCTGAGTCCCTTGTATGCAGATTTGAAGAGATCGAAAGCGGCTTGCAAATCTGGTATAGTGTGGGCAGCGACACTGCAGTCATCTGCAAACTGTAGTTCATGTCTGTCAATGGTAGTCAGTTTAGTTTTGGCATGGAAGTGACTGAGGTTAAGAAGTTTTTCATCTAGATGGTATCTAATACTCACACCGGAGGGCAGTTGATCTTTGATGAGGTGAATAGCCACTGTTAGATAGATTATAAATAGTATGGGGGCTATCACATAGCCTTGCTTGGCCCGATTGGATTTTGAAGGTGTCTGTTTCAGATCTCCCACTCAAGACAGTTGCAGTCATATGATCATGGAGCAATTGCAGGATTGTGATGAAGTTTCTTGGACATCCCAAATCTTTGGAGCACAATCCACAGAGCCTTGTGATTTACTGAGTCAAATGCTTTGGTCAGGTCAATGAATGCAATGAAAATTTCCTGGTGTTGTTCTCAATATTTTTCTTGGATTTGTCGGGCAACAAAGACCATGTCAGAGGTTTCTCTGGAAGGTCTAGAGCCACACTATGTCTGTGGGATGATTTCCTCAGCTACAGGAAGTAGGCGATTCAGGAGAATGCGTGTCAGGATTTTCCCTGCTATGGACAAAAGGGAAATACCTCGATAGATCCCACAGCATGATTTATCCCCCTACACCATAAGCTCTTATTTTGTGTAGCAATCTTTGATGTGGCACCTCATCGAATGCCTTTTGGAATCCAAGTACACCATGTCTACAGGTTCTCTTTTATCCACCTTGCTTGTTACTTCCTCAAAGAACTCTAATAAATTAGTCAAACACGATTTCCCTTTTATAAAACCATGTTGGCTCTGCCTGATTGTATTGCAATTTTCTAAATGTTCTGCTATTACCTCCTTAATAATGGATTCTAGCATTTTCCTTATGACAGATGTTAGGCTAACTGACCGATAGTTTCCTGCTTTCTGTCTCCCTTCTTTCTTGACTAGCGGTGTTATATTTGCCATTTTCCAAGCTGCTGGGATCTTTCCAGAATCTGTGAAATCTTGGAAGATCACAACCAATGCATTCACTATCTCTGCAGCCACTTCTTTTAAGACGCTAGGATGGAAGCCATCAAATCCTGAGGACTTGTCAGACTTTAGTTCCAGTAGTTTTCCTAGTATCTTTCCCCTAGTGATTGTGATTGTTTGTTTTAAGTTCCTCCCTCCCTTATTATTGATTTTCAAGTATTCTTGAGGTGTTTTTTGTGTCTTCTACAGTGAAGACAGACTTAAAATACCTGTTTATCGCTTTTGTCATTTCCTTGTTTCCCACTACTAATTCCCCAGCCTCACCCGCTAAGGGATCAACGCTCACTCCAGTTACTCTTTTCCTTTCTAAATACTTGTAGAAACTCTTACTACCTGCTTTTGTAATTCTAACTAGCTTTCTCTTATACTCTAATTTCTCCCTCCTTTTTTTTAGTCATTCATTGCTGGTTTCTAAAATCTGTCCAATCTTCTGACCCACCATTATTCTTTGCAGCGTTGTACACTTTTTCATTCAATTTAATACTATCCTTAACTTCCTTAATTAGCCACGGATGGTGCATCCTTCTCATAGAGTCTTTCTTTCTCAAAGGATCATATCTTTGCTGAGAGTTACGAAATATCTCCTTAAATGTCTGCCACTGCTTCTCTACTGTCTTACCTTTTAATCTATTTTCTCAGTTCACTTTAGCCAGCTCTGTCCTCATATCATCATACTTGCATTTATTGAATTTTAAGACAATAGTCTTAGACCCAATTCTCACCCTCAAACTGAATGCAAAATTCTATCATGTTCTGATCACTTGTTACCTAGAGGCTCCTTTACTATGAGGTCATTAATTAATCATCCAAGTCATGGACTCACCATGTGTCCTTGACAAACACATCTGCAGGAAGTGTCACCAGCTGCAGAAGCTTGAGCTCCGGGTTTCAGAACTCAAGCGGCAGCTGGAGTCACTGTGGTACATCTGCGAGGCAGAGAACTATGTGGATAGCACGTTTCAGGAGGTAGTTACCCCGGAGCTTAAGAGAGCGCAGGCAGAGAGGGACTGGGTGGCTACCAGACAGTCAAGAAGGAGTGCAGGAGTCCCTGGAGGGCATCCCACTTTCTAACTGGTATTCAGTTCTGTGTACCGATGGGAGAGAGGGTTCCTCTGGAGAATGCAGCGAAAGTTATGACCAGAGCACGATCGGTGGCTCAACTGTGCAGGGAGGGAGGAGAAAGGACAAGAGAGCAATAGTGGTAGGGGATTCTATAGTTAGGGGAACAGACAGGCGTTTCTGTGGTCGCAAATGTGATTCCAGGATGGTATGTTGCCTCCCTGGTGCAAGGGTCATGGATATCACCGGGTGGCTGCAGAGCATTCTGGAGGGAAAGGGTGCACAGCAAGATGTCGTGGTCCACATTGGTACCAACAATATAGGTAGAAAAAAGGATGAGGTCCTGTAGGCTGAGTTTAGGGAGTTAGAAAAGAGATTAGCAAGCAGGACCTCAAAGGTAGTAATCTCCGGATTACTCCCAAGGCCATGTGCTAGTGAGTATAGAAATAGGAGAATACACCAGATAAATGCGTGGCTGGAGAGATGGTGCAGGAGGGAGGGCTTCAGATTTCTGGGACATTGGGACCGGTTCTGGTGATGGTGGGACCTGTACAAGCCGGACGGTCTACACCTGAACAGGACTGGGACAAATATCCTTGCAGGAAGGCTTGCTAGTGCTGTTGGAGATGGTTAAAATGAGTTTGGCAGTGGGATGGGAACCTGAGGGCAGTTTCAGATAGGACAAATTCAGGGCAGGGAAGGGGAGGCAGAAAATTAGCGAGTGACTCTGAAAGATAGAAGAAGCAAAGGTTAAAAAGTGTGCAGCGCAGGAATCTGGCAGTGTTAAAAGGTACTTATTTAAATTCAAGGAGTAGAGCAAATAAAGCCGATGAGCTGAGGGCACAGATAGACACAAAACAACATGATATGATTGCTATAATGGAAATTTGGCTTAAAGAGGGGCAAGAATTACAGCTCAACATCCCTGGATATAGAGTTTTCAGGCAGGATAGAGAGGGGTATAAAAAAGAGGGGGTGGAACACTGTTGATTAAGGAATCAATAACAGCTGTGAGGAAGGATGACATGCTAAATGAATCATCAAACGAGGCCATATGGGTTGAGCTCAGAAATAAAAAAGGAGCAGTGACATTACTAGGAGTGTACAATAGACGACCAAATAGTGAGAGGGAGATAGAAGAACAAATATGTAGGCAAATTTCTGAGTGCAAAAACAATAGGACAATAATAGTTGGGGATTTCAACTACCCCAATATCAACTGTGATACAAAAGTGTGAAGGGCACAGAGGGGATGAAATTCTTGAACTGCATTCAAGAGAACTTTCTTAGCCAGCACGTAACAAGCCCAACGAGAAGGGGTGCAATTCTAGATTTAGTCGTCGAAAATGAAGCTGGGCAAGTGGATGAAGTAGCAATGGGTGACCATTTTGGAGATAGTGACCATAATACAGTTAGTTTTTGCATAATCATAGAAAAGGACAAAGATAAAACAGGAGTAAAAGTTCTAAATTGGGGGAAGGCAAATTTTACGAAGCTGAGAAATGACCTGGCGAAAGTGGACTGGATACAGTTACTTGAAGGAAAATCAATGGCAAACCAGTGGGAGGTATTCAAAAACGAGATACTATAGGCACAGTGTAGATATGTCCTCACAAAGATAAAGGGTGAAACAGCCAAAACTAGAGCCCCCTGGTTAGCTAGAATCAAACAGGGTAGGATAAGGCAGAAAAATAAATCTTATGACGGTCACAAAAAACTTAATACTTTAGAAAGCCTAGAGGAGTAAAGAAAGTGCAGGGGTGACGTAAAAAAGAAAATTAGGAAAGCAAAGAGAGCGCATGAAAAATTATTGGCAGGTAAAATCAAGGAAAACTCGAAGATGTTTTGTCAGTACATTAAGAGCAAGAGGATAACTAAGGAAAGGGTAGGGCCAATCAGAGATGTACAAAGGAACTTATGCGTGGATGCAGAAGATGTGGGCAGGGTTCTTAATGAGCTTTTTGTCTCTGTCTTCACAAAGGAGAGGGATGATGCTGACATTGTAGTAAAAGAGGAAGAGTGTGAAATATTAGATATGATAAGCATAATGAGAGAGGAAGTACTAGAGGGTCTGACATCCTTGAAAGTGGATAAATCACCAGGGCTGGATGGATTGTATCCCAGGTTGTTAAAGGAAGCCAGGGAGGAAATAACGGATGCTCTGAGGATCATCTTCAAATCCTCACTAGATGCATGCGAGGTACAAGAGGCTTGGAGGTCTGCGAACATTGTACCATTGTTTAAAAAGGGTGCGAAGGATAGGCCAAATAATTACAGGCTGGTCAGTCTGACCTTGGTGGTGGGTAAATTATTAGAATCAATTCTGAGAGATAGGATAAACTGCCACTTAGAAAGGCATGGATTAATCAGGGATAGTCAGCTTGGATTTGTTAAGGGAAGGTTGTGTCTTGCCAACTTAATTGAATTTTTTGAGGAAGTAACAAGGAGGATTGATGAGGGTAGTGCAGTGGATGTGGTCTACATGGATTTTTGTAAGGCATTTGACAAGGTCTCACATGGCAGGCTGGTCAGAAAAATAAAAGCCCACGGAAGGGCTGTCGATGTCATATACATGGACTTCAGTAAGGCGTTTGATAAGGTTCCCCATGGCAGACTGATGGAGAAAGTGAAGGCGCTTGGGGTCCAAGGTGTACTAGCTAGATGGATAAAGAACTGGCTGGGCAACAGGAGACAGAGAGTAGCAGTAGAAGGGAGTTTCTCAAAATGGAGACGTGTGACCAGTGGTGTTCCACAGGGATCCGTGCTGGGACCACTGTTGTTTGTGATATACATTAATGATTTGGAGGAAAGTATAGGTGGACTGATTAGCAAATTTGCAGACGACACTAAGATTGGTGGAGTAGCAGATAGTGAAGGGGACTGTCAGAGAATACAGCAGAATATAGATAGATTGGAGAGTTGGGCAGAGAAATGGCAGATGGAGTTCAATCAGGGCAAATGCGAGGTGATGCATTTTGGAAGATCCAATTCAAGAGTGAACTATACAGTAAATGGAAAAGTCCTGGGGAAAATTGATGTCCAGAGAGATTTGGGTGTTCAGGTCCACTGTTCCCTGAAGGTGGCAACGCAGGTAAATAGAGTGGTCAAGAAGGCATACGGCATGCTTTCCTTCATCGGACGGGGCATTGAGTACAAGAGTTGGCAGGTCATGTTACAGTTGTATAGGACTTTGGTTCGGCCACATTTGGAATACTGCGTACAGTTCTGGTCGCCACATTATCAAAAGGATGTGGATGCTTTGGAAAGGGTGCAGAGGAGGTTCACCAGGATGTTGCCTGGTATGTAGGGCGCTAGCTATGAAGAGAGGTTGAGTAGATTAGGATTATTTTCATTAGAAAGACGGAGGTTGAGGGGGGACCTGATTGAGGTGTACAAAATCATGAGAGGTATAGACAGGGTGGATAGCAAGAAGCTTTTTCCCAGAGTGGGGGTTTCAATTACTAGAGGACACGAGTTCAAAGTGAAAGGGGAAAAGTTTAGGGGGGATATGCGTGGAAAGTTCTTTACGCAGAGGGTGGTGGGCACCTGGAACGCATTGCCAGCGGAGGTGGTAGATGCGGGCACGATGGAGTCTTTTAAGATGTATCTAGACAGATACATGAATGGGCAGGAAGAAAAGAGATACAGAAGCTTAGAAAATAGGCGACATGTTTAGAGAGAGGATCTGGATCGGCGCAGGCTTGGAGGGCCGAAGGGCCTGTTCCTGTGCTGTAATTATCTTTGTTCTTTGTTCTTTGAAAGTGGCAAGTTGGATCCAAAATTGGCTCAGTGACAGGAAACAAAGGGTAGTGGTTGACGGATGTTTTTGTGAATGGAAAGCGATTTCCAGTGGCATTCCACAGGGCTCAGTGTTGGGTCCTTTGCTGTTTGCAGTATATATTAATGATTTGGGGGACTTAAATGTGGGAGGCATGATTGGGAAATTTGCAGATGACACAAAAATTGACCATGTAGTTGATAATGAAGAAGATAGCTGCTGACTCCAGAATGATATCAATGGGTTGGTTGAGTATGCGGAAAAGTGGCAAATGGAATTCAGTCTGGAGAATTGTGAGGTAATGCACTTGGGGAGGGCAAATAAAGCGAGGGAATACACAATAAATGGGAGGATATTGAGAGGGGTAGAAGAAGTGAGAGAGCTTGGAATGCATGTCCACAAGTCCATGAAGGTGGCAGGACTGGTAGATAGAGTGGCGAAGAAGGCATATGGAATGCTTTCCTTTATTGGCCAGGTATAGAATACAAAAGCAGGGATGTAATACTGGAGGTGTATAAAACGCTGGTCAGGCCACAACTGGAGTATTGCGTACAGTTCTGGTCACTTCATTACAGGAAGGACATAATTGCTCTGGAAAGAGTACAGAGGAGATTTACAAGAATGTTGCCAGGGCTTGAAATTTGGAGCTATGAGGAAAGATTGGATCAGCTAGGATTGTTTTCCTTAGAACAGAGGAGGCTGAGGGGGTGACTTAAATGAGGTGCACAAAATTATGAGGGGCCTAGATAGAGTAGACAGGAAGGACTTGTTTCCCCTAGCGGAGAGGTCAATTACCAGAGAGCACAGATTTAAGGTGATTGGTAGAAGGATTAGAGGGGACATGAGGAAAACCTTTTTCATCCAGAGGGTGGGGGGTGTCTGGAATTCACTGCCTAGATCGGTGGGGGAGGCAGAAACTCTCAGCTCATTTAAAAGGTACCTGGATATGTGCCTGAAGTGCTGTAACCTGCAAGGCTACAGACCAGGAGCTAGAAGGTGGGATTAGATTTGACGGTTAGTTTTTTCAGCCGGCGCAGACATGGTGGGCTGAATGGCCTCCATCTGTGCCGTACCTTTTCTGTGGTTCTGTGGTCAAAAATAGCCTGCTCCCTGATTGGCACTAGAACGTATTGCTCTAAGAAATCGTCCTGGCAGGTGGTGACGTAGTGGTAATGTCACTGGACTAGTAATCCCAATGCCTAGTCTAATGGTCTGGGGACATAGGATTGAATCCCACCAAGGCAGATGGTGAAATTTGAATTCAATTAATAAATCTAGAATTAAAAGCTAGTCTAATGGTGACCATGAAACCATTGTCAATTGTTCTAAAAACCCATCTGGTTCACTAATGTCCTTTAGGGAAGGAAATCTACTGTCTTTAGCCGGTCTGGCCTACAGACCCATAGGAATGTGCTTGATTCTTAACTGCCCTCTGAAATGGCCTAGCAAGCCCCTCCGTTGTCAAGGGAAATTAGGGATAGGCAACAAATGCTTGCCTTGCCAGCAATGCCCACATCCAGTGAAAGAATAGCAAGCCACTCAGTTGTATTAAACTGCCATGAAGTGTAAGAAAAAGAATGAAACCGGACGGATCGACCTGGGCACTTGAAATGGCAAACCCAACCCTGTTGACTCTGCAAAGTCCTTCTTACTAACAGCTGGGGGCTTGTGCCAAGTTGGGAGAGCTGTCCCACAGGCAAGCAACAGCCTGACATAGTCATACTCACGGAATCATACCTTACAATGTCCCTGACACCACCATCACCATCCCTGGGTATGTCCTGTCCCACCGGCAGTACAATGGTACGCAGTCAGGAGGGAGTCGCCCTGGTCATCCTCAACATTGACTCTGGACCCCATGGTCTCATGGCATCAGATCAAACATGGGCATGGAAACCTCCTGCTGATTACCACCAACCATGCAACCCCCGCCACCCCCCCCCCCCCACCCCCCGCCCCCACCTTGGCTGATGAATCAGTGCTTCTCCATGTTGAACACCAACTGGAAGAAGCAGCAAGGGCACAGAATGTACTCTGCGTGGGGGACTTCAACGTCCATCACCAAGAGTGGTTCAGTGGCACCACGACTGGCCGAGTCCTAAAGAAAATAGCTGCTGGACTGGTCTGCGGCAGGTGATGAGGGAACCAAAAAGAGGGAAAATCCTACTTGAGCTTGTTCTCACCAATCTACCTTTTGCAGATGCATCTATCCATGACAGTATTGATAGGAGTGACCACCACACAGTCCTTGTGTGAGACAAAGTCTCCTCTTTACATTAAAGATACTCTCCATCCTGTTGTGTGGCACTACCACCGTACTTAATGGGATTGATTGTGAACAGATCTAGCAATGCAAACTGGGCATCCATGAGGCGCTGTGGGCCATCAGCAGCAGTAGAATTGTATTCAACCATCATCTGTAACTTCATCACCTGGCATATCCGCCACTCTACCATTACCATCAAGCTGGGAGATCAACCCTGGTTCAATGAAGAGTGTAGGAGGGCATGCCAGGAGCAGCACCAGGCATACCTCAAAATGAGGTGTCAGCCTGGTGAATCTACTACACAGGACTACATGCATGCCAAACAGCAGAAGCAGCATGTGATTGACAGGGCTAAGCGATCCCACAACCAACAGATCTGATCTAAGCTCTGCAGTCCATCCACATCCAGTCATGAATGGTGGTGGACAAATAAACAACTAACAGGAGGAGGAGACTCCACAAATATCCCTATCCACTACAAGTGACTTACCTTTGCTATTTATTATCTCTACCCAAACTGATTCTACATCTTGATCTGCTGAACTAAGGTCATCTCTCACTACTGTACTATGGCATCCTTAATTAACAGCTAGCCCACCACCATTTCCTAGCTTCCTGTCCTTCCGAAATTTTAAATACCCTTGAATATTTAGGTCCCAGAAGCTAAGCATGCCCAAGCGCAGACGATGGCGGAGACCATCCAAGCCTTGACCTCAACATTGTCTCTGACTGGTGCAACACTGTGTCCTCCATTGAGAGACTGGTGGCTCTGATGGAGAGTCACATCCAGGAGAGCACTCAGTATCTGCAGGATATAGTGAAGAATTCCATACCCTTGTCCTGACCATGGGCACAAGGCAGCAATGGCAAAGCGAGAGGGGTCAGGGGATCTTGAGTCACCACCAGGTCCTTTGTCCTCTCAGGTCAGCAGGAAGCAGGTCTGCCTTAACAAGTAGGAGGAGTGTCTGCCTCCTGCAGCTGGGGGCTCCTCTTAGATGTGGGCAGCAGCTCCTCTGCCCCTCTGCCAGTGTTGCCAGTTCCTCCAATGTCCCTGCTGAAAGAGGGTGGCACTGTTTCTGTGCAGGAGGCCCGCAGCATGCCGGGGCTCTCCATGCCCAACCAGAGGATGACCACCAAGGTCATCCATAGCCATGGAGCAGCAAGGCCAGCAACCATCCTCCACCTCAGCTGACAGTGCAGGGGCAGCACCATGTAGGAGTTCACGAAAGAGAATTAAGATTGCACATAGAATCATGGAGTTATCATGGGTGAGCGTTTGTTTCTGATGACAGTGGCAGTCTCCATTCTGAATGTCAGTATATCTTTGCTGCTAGGCATGGACTCCCTCCCTTTCAGTTCCGTCAAGGGCTTGGCCCTTTGCTGCATCCCAGCCTCTATGAAGAAGCTGGAGGTGATCGCAGATGCTGTGAAGGGTCAACTCTGGAGTCTAACCAGATATGCTCTGCACAAATGTTCAATAAGCCAATGCACCCTGAAGGAAGGAAGGTGACAATATGGTTGCATAATGGCAGGAATTATTGGTGAAGGTACAAGGGGCATAAGGGATCAAATGAAATGCGAATGTATAAGGGCATCCTGAGCCTCCCTTGCATGTCCCTCATGGCCACTGTCCTGTAGCCCCTGGTCTGGTCTGGCTTGCCCATCTTCCCACTCCACTTCCTCATTGTCTGAAAAGGCAGTCCACTCCTCACTTTCCTTGTTACTCATTGGCTCCCCGCTGTGCAGGGCCAGGTTGTGCAGAGCACAGCAAACCATGACAATACGTGAGACCCTTGCTGGGGCTCCCCTGGACCTTTCTAGGTGCCTGAATCTTATGTTCAGCAGACCAATGGCCTACTTAATGGTAGCTCGCATTGTTTCATGGCAGGTGTTGTATCTCTCCTCTGCATCCATGCATGGGTTCCTCACAGATGTCAGTAGTCATAGTCTCAGTGGGTAGCTCTTGTCTCCAAGGATCCATCCCTGAAGGCTGGAGGGAGGCCGCAAAAGCTCTGGCACCTGGAAATGCCTCAAAATGTAGGCAATGTGGCAACTTCCTGGGAACCATGCACAGACCCGCAGATCCGTTTACGGTGGTTGCATACCAGTTGTACATTAAGGGAGTGGAAGCCCTTCCTGTTGATGAAGGCCTCTGGCTGGTGATCCGGAGCCTTGATGGCCACATGCATGCAGTCGATGACACCCTACACCTGGGGGAATCCAGCAATGGCCCCAAAGCCGATGGCCCTCTCAGCTTGTGAGTTGGGATCCGTGCGGAAGTGTACATAATCTCCGGTCCTCCTGAATAGGGCATTGGTGACCTCCTTGATGCACCGATGTGCCGCTTACTGTGAGATTCCACACATGTTCCCTGTGGACCCCTGGAATGATCCAGTGGTGCAGAAGTTAAGCACCACGGTGACCTTCAGGGCCACTGGCATTGGATTCCCACCAAGTCCCCTGGGGTACGGCTCATTCTGCATCATGGCACACAAGTCCATTGCTGACTCCCTGGATGTGCATAGTTTTTGTTGGGACTGCCTTTTGGACATCTGCAGGTAGTTGAGCCTCAATCTGCATACTCCCTCTGGAGGGTATCTCCTTTTGCATAGGGCAGCTCCCCCTCTCTCTCCTCTTCACCCTTCTGCAGCATCCTGAGGCCACTGAAGACCCTCCACTGGGATCACAGGTTGTTGCAGTGCCTTTTGCAGGTGCCTGGGCCTCCCTCCCGCTCTGCTGCACCTCATCTTTGATGGGGTCCCTGAAGCCTGGATGAATGAAGCCAAAGTTAGGTGGCCTCTCCCTGAAAGGGAGAGGCTGTCCTTCCCTGCCAGTGGCCCCCTCTTGTTGCCCCCACTTGTGAGCCTTGCCCAGGTGTCACTTGCCCGTTACCCTCCTTGTATTGCCCCCCCCACTGCAGCTCTGATGCGCTGCGCTCAGCCCTCCCTTCGTGGCCCTGCCAAACCTTGGATGGTTTCCCTCCTGATGGCCTCCCCTTGCCAGCCATGAGTTTTCACCTCCATGTTGCCTCCTTGAAGGAGGTGAGTCTCTGAAGCCCCATGAGACCCATATATCTGTATCCTCTGGTTCTTGATTCTTCCACCAATGGGAACAGTTTCTCCCTACCTACTCTGTTTCAACCCCTCATGATTTTGAACACCTTTATCAAATCTCCTCTCAACCTTCTCATCTGTAAGGAAAACAACCACAGCTTCTCCAATCTGTCCATATAACTGATGTCCCTCATCCCTGGAAACATGCTTGAAATCATTTCTGCACCCTCTCTAAAGTCTTCACATCCTTCTTAATTGTGGTGCCCAGAATTGCACACAATACTCCAGTGTTTTACAAAGGTTCACCATAAAATCCTTGCTTTTGTACTTTATGCATCTATTTATAAAACCCAGGATTCCATTTGCCTCTTTAACAACTTTCTCCACCTGCACTTCCACCTTCAATGATTTGTGCACATACACCCCCTTTACAATTGCACCCTTTGTTTTATATTGCCTTCCCTCATTCTTTCTACCAAAGTATATCCCTTCATGCTTTTCTGCATTAAATTTCTTCTGCCACGTGTCCACCCATTAAACCAGCTGTCTACGTCCTCTTGAAGTCTATCATTATCCCCCTCACAGTTCATAATACTTCCAATGATTTGTGTCATCTACAGATTTTGAAATTGTAACTTGTACACCCAAGTCTAAGCCATTAATGTAGATAAAGAAAAGCAGTGGTCCTACTATCGACCCCTGGGGAACCTCACTGTATACCTTCCCCCAATCTGAAAAACAACTGTTCACTGCTACTCTCTACTTCCTGCCACTCAAGTCAACTTTGTATCCATGCTGCCATTGTCCTTTTTATTTCATGGACTTCATATTTGCTGGCAAGTCTATTATGAGGCACTTTATCAAATGCTTTCTAGAAGTCCATATAGACCACATCAACTGTATTACGCTCAACAACCCGCTCCGTTACGTCATCTAAAAACTCAATCAAGTTAGTTAAACATGATTTGCCATTAACAAATCATACTGGCTTTCCTTACTTAATCCACACTTGTCTAAGTGACTGTTAATTTTGCCCTGGATTATCTTTCTAAAAGCTTTCCCATCAATGAGGTTAAACAGACTGGCCTGTAGTTTCTTGGTTTATACCTACGCCCTTTTTTGAACAAGGGTGTAACATTTGCAATTCTCCTGTCCTCTGACACCATCCCTATATATATGGAGGATTGAAAAATTATGGCCTGGATCCTCTGCAATTTCCTCCCTTACTTCCTCAGACACATCTCATCCGATCCTGATGACTTATCAACTTTAAGTACAGTCAGCCTTTCTAATACCTCTGCTCTCCATCAATTTTTATCCTATCCAGTACCTCAATTACCTCCTCTTTCTTGATGACTTTGGCAGCATCTTCTTCCTTGAAAGAGACACCTGCGAAGTACTCATTCAGTGCCTCAGCCATGCCCTCCACCTCTGTGTGTAGATCTTTTTGGTCCCTAATCGGTCCCATCCCTCCTCTTACTAGTCTCTTACTATTTATATGCCTACAGATGACTTTTGGATTCCCTTTTATGTTAGCTGCCAGTCTCTTCTCATTTCCTTTCTCACTTCCCCTCTGAACTTTCTATATTCAGTCTGGTTCTCATTTGCATTATCATCCTAACATCTGTCATACGCTGCCTTTTTCTGCTTCATCATATTCTCTACCTCTCTCGGCCTGCAGGGAGCTCTGGCTTTGGTTGCCCTATCTTTCCCCTCGTGGGAATGTACCTTGACTGTACCTGAACCATTTCCTCTTTAGAGGAAGCTATTGTTCTGTTCCTGTTTTGCCTGCCTGTCTTTGATTCCCATCTAGATGGCCTCTGAAATTGGCACTCCTCCAATTAAGTATTTTTACTCTAGATTGCTCCTTGTTCTTGTCCATAGCTAACTTAAAACTTATGATACTATGATCACTGTTCCCTTAATGTTGTTCTACTGACATTTGATCCACTTGAGCCATCTCATTCTCCAGAATTAGATCTAGAGAAGTCTCCTTCCTCGTTAGGCCGGAAACATACTGAACAAGAAAATTCTCCTGAACACACTTCAAAAACTCTTTCCCCTCTCTGCCCTTTCCACTATTACGATCCCAGTTTATATTATGAAATTAAAGTCCCCTATTATCACTATTCTATAGTTTTTGCACCTCTTTTGTGATTTCCCTGAAACTTTCTTCTCAATATCATTCCCACTAGTTAGTGGCCTATAGATCCAGTAATGTAATGGTACCTCTATTATTTCTTAACTCTATCCAAATAAATTCAGTCCCTGACCCCTCTTGGACATCCTCTCTCTCCAGCACCATAATATTCTCCTTAATCAATATTGTGACCCCTCCTCCTTTCCTTCTTTCCCTATCCTTCCTGAACACCTTGCATCCAGCAACATTTAGTACCCAGTCTCTCTCTAATTTATCACATCTTCCCTCACTTAATCCCTTGCTCCCCACAATTTAGTTTGAAGTCCTCTCTACTGCCCTAGTTATACAACTTGCCAGAACACTGGTCCTAGCATAGTTCAGGTGAAGACCATCCCAACGGTACAACTCCCACTTTCCCCAGTACTGGTGCCAGTGCCCCATGAATCAAAACATATTTTTCCCACACCAATCTTTGAGCCACACCTCTAACTCTCTAATCTTACCCTACTCCAATTTTCTCATGGCTCAGGTAATAATCCATTTCTTACTCTGGTGCTACCTGTTACCTTGTTTCTCTTTTCTAATGCTACATCCTGGTTCTTATCCCCTGCCAAGTTAGTTTAAACCCTCCCCAACAGCACTAGCAAACCGCCCCGCAAAGAAATTGGTCTCAGCTCTGTTGAGGTGCTACCCGTCTGGCCTGTACAGGTCCCATTTCCCCCAGAACTGGTCCCAATGTCCTAGGAATCTAAAGGCCTCCCTTTGGCACCATCTCTCTCCAGCCATGCATTCATCTGCTCTATCCTCCTATTTCTATACTCACTAGCGAGTGGCACTGGCAGTAATCCAGAGATTATTACCTTTGAGATGATGTTTGCTAGTGTCGTTCCTAGCTCTCTGCAGGACCTCATTCCTCTTTTTACTTATGTTGTTGGTACTGATATGGGCCAGAACCTCTGGTTATTTAGCCTCCCCACTCAGAGTGCTCCGCTGCTGCTCAGTAACATCCTTGATGCTGGTACCAAGGAAGCAACATAGCATCCTGGATTTGCATCTGTTGCCATAGAAGTGCTTCTCTGTCCCCCCCAAATATAGAATCCCTTATCACTATTACTTTCCCAATCTTCAGCCAACCCACTGCCCCATACAACTGAGCCACCCATGGTGCCGTGGACTTGACTCTGGCTGCACTCCCCAGATGAAAATCACTCTCACCAGTATTCAGAACTGAATATCAGTAGGAGAGTGCGATGCACTCAGGGGACTCCTGTGCTACCTGCCTGACGCTCCTTGACTGCCTGGCATCACATTTCCTCTCTGCCTGCATACCCTTAAGCTGTGGGTTGATCACATCAAGAAAAGATTTATACTATAATAAAAACAAGAAATGCTGGAACCACTCAGCAGGTCTGGCAGCATCTGTGAAAAGAGAAGCAGAGTTAACGTTTCGGGTCAGTGACCCTTCTTCGGAAGGGTTCCGAAGGGTTCCGAAGAAGGGTCACTGACCCGAAACGTGAACTCTGCTTCTCTTTTCACAGATGCTGCCAGATCTGCTGAGTGGTTCCAGCATTTCTTGTTTTTATTTCAGATTTCCAGCATCCGCAGTATTTTGCTTTTATTTGAAAGATTTATACTAGTTTGATCTAAACCAAAGCCTTTCAGAATTTATCTTGCTTGGCCTTTGATATGCATGAGATTCATAGACAATGACCTGCCAATCTTCTCCATTAGAGAAGTGCTGGCACACATGCCATCCTTTCCCTGCTGGACTGACTGCAACCCACTCATGCCAAGTCTCTCATCACGTACAGAATGCATCTTTAAACAACCCTCTAATGTACATGCCATGCCAGTATCGGTGCTCGATGTCCAGTTTTGCTTCATAATGCTTCTGTGAATTGCCTTGGGGCATTTAATTACGTTAAAGGCGCTATATAAATACAAGCTGTTGTTCTTGTTGTTTCTGAACTGGTTGCTGCGAGTGCCAGATCAAGGGATGGTTCCTCTTCCTCAGACGTCAGCTCTTCCTTTGGGCCTTTATCCCCAGGCACCAAATGACAGTTCTTGGATATCGGCATGCATAGAAGCATATGGGGAGGGTTGCGGTAGGGAAGAGGCGGGTGGGTGGAAAGCAAGAGGGGCATGGCTATCACCAGCTGCAGCTTCTGCATCATAAAGTTGGTGGGCTCAGGGTAAAATGGGATTTGAGAAGGTGCAGAATGCAGGAACTTCTGTCATCCTGGATGGCTTCAGCACTGCCGGTTGTCATGGCCTCAGTGACGGTCATACCAATAATGCTCAGCACAGTCTCTTCCAAGGGGGTGGTTGCTAACTCGTTACGTAGCGCCTTGTCAGTGAGTGTGTTGCAATAAGTTTGGATGATATGCCTGTCGTAGCGGAATAGCTGAAAGTATGTGGAAGCTGTGAGATGTGGGTATGAGGCTTGCAGCAGTGGTAAGTATGTGAGGAAGAGGTGGAGATTCTGAATGTTAGGCATGAGTCCTGAGTGCTGGAGATCGCTAATGGATGAGTGATGGGAGTCTGGTGCATTGAACACTAAGGCCTCCAAAACTGCACCTGAGAATCCGGGAGCCCTCTCTCTAGCCTGCTGCCCATTACTCTGGTTTCTTCCTCCTTCTAATGTCTTTCCCAGCCAGTTGAATGAGTTGCTCAGCCAGAATGCACCTCTCTTTAAGAGGTGCATGCTGGCTTTAAAAAGTGCAGGCTAACTTTAATTGGTGCTCGATTCATATATTTGGGTTCTCTACAGAATGTGCAGCCACTCAGAAGCACATTTAAAACTGAGCTGCAAGCCAACATCATGGGACTAAGCAGGCAGCATGAAGTTCAATTTGATCGGATGTGGGATAATTGTGCTTTGCGATCCCCATGCTCATTAATGGGCCTTATTGAATTTTTAACCCTTAACGTAACCATAAAATTATTTTATGGAGCTTTTCAAAACTTTTGTATTTTATTACAAGTTGCTTTATTTATTAATTCATTAAAGACAATATTCAAATATAATTGAATCTGAAATTCTCTATATTCTATTTCAAAATTGATATTTTTCAATAAACAGAATATTTTTCATTTTTCCAATATTTAATAAAGAAGTATGAACATTTTTATCCCAGTTTTATTAATGCTTTAAACCAGAATCTCTAATTACAATTAAATACTCATAACCAGTTACAATATGCAAATAAAGTACATATGTATTTCTAGCTGTACATCACAGCAGTATTTTGAATGCTACCTGTTTCTCCTCCTCCCTACCCCTACCATCCCTAATCATGTGATGTCTGCAAACTTAGTCTCAAAGCTCAAGCAGCAAGAGTTGCTTTTATACCATTAATCACATAAATACATTTTTAAAGTCTCTAAGCAATTTGCTAAAATGCGAACAGCAGCACAAATTCCAAAAACAACACACATTCATTTAATATGGCACACAGCTCTCCTCCAACCTGTCAATGGTTTTGCCCCAATTGGTTAGGAAAGCTAAATCATTCTTTTGCCAAATTAAAGCATTAACAATTCTGATCAACTTCCAGCAGATTTTCTTAATGCACGTTTTCTTCTTTTGTTCATTACATTTTTTGCAAAGCCATTTATATGGAGCTTCCTGCAACTGTAAGGTCACACAGTGTGTGTTTTTTAATCAATTGCCAGTCCTGTTTTACTTTTTACACCTCCACACTCTCTTTGTTCAGCTATTATGGTCGAGGTCTCTGACAGCTCCAGAACTAATGCTCCATTAACACTGCTGAATGTTTTCTGACTGGGCACATATTTCATGGACATTGTAAAGGTCTATTGCCTATTTCAACGACACATTCAAAAGATTGTCTGCAACATGTCTCGCGCTTTATCCAAACTTGCTGTTTCCATGCTCTGAGCAAATGAGGCCAGAAATTCCAGGAGAGGATTTTTGGGACTGTATCTGTGTGAGAGCTGGTGCCCAATTCTTAAATGGGGCCCTAACCCCATCCTATATTCTGGGGCAAGGTGTAGTTACGTACAGTAAGCAGGCATCTGTGTCATTTATGGCACCAATACGGTGTTTCATATCAAAAATTTGTTGTGGTGGGGGTAGCCTTGCAATGGAATAGATGCAGGCCTGGCCCAACCTGTTAAAAAAAGTGTAAGTGCTGCTACACTATTGTAAGCTTGCAACTCATGTAACATGCTCTGTAGTCTTGGGCAGATTTTATGAAATATCCTTTTAGTAATCGCCCTAGAAATGGGCCTTGAATGACTTTTATGCCAGAATGGATAGGCCTGAGGTGCACCTGAGACTGGGCCTTAGACCATATTTACCCCAGACTGTGGACAAACTTTGGTTGTCTCAAGCCAGCAGTGCTCAGGCAGGTTATTAAAGGAGAATGGGAGCAATTGGGAGGGAGGTGACCAAGAGAGGGAGGGAGGCAATCGGGAATGACTGGGAGAGGGATGGAAGCAATCGGGGACAGGCAATGGTCAGTGAAATCGCACTGAAGTCGGGAGAATGAATCCTGGATTTCCTAGCTCCGCATTCAGGTAATTAATTTTTAAAACTTACTGTTTTGGTAGCAGCCTGCAGCAGTCACTTTAAGGATTGCTGGCTGGGCCACATGTAAACCTGGAATTCCCATTGCCGGCTACGTTCAGGGCAAACCAACTTTGTACAGGTGGCCTCAAATAGCCACAGGCTCTGGATGCTGATGCTAATATGGCAGGTGGCTCCTTCCAGCTTGTAATGAATGTCCTTTCTGCCCACCATATTGAAGGTTCAGGTGCTCTTTTAGTGCCTGAAAAACAGGCAATCTACCATCAAATTTCTAGGCCATGTCTCAAAAAGTTTGAGATTGCTTCATCACAATATTTCTTGTATACATAAATTGGTGGAACATTAGGCACCCAGCTACAAGAGTTTTAGCATTTTATAGCCATCGTATCACTTCCTTATCATCTGCATTAATGTTCTCTTTCTATGGCTTTATTTAAATCTTTAGAATGAATATTCTCACTCATTCACTGTTAGGATTGACCTCTAGCATTATACTGCTGAACTATCGGCTTGGCTCTTTGACTTTTGTTATAATAACAATTTCTTCCCATCTACTTAGCTCAACACAAACTGCATCAAAAAGTACAACTGGTAATTTCCTTCACTGAAATGCCTGGTTTTAGTTGCATGTCCTGCTTTCCTGTTATTTACCCTAGGCCTTTAAATACATCAGGATATTTCCCTGTCACTTTTGAGCATTTATTGTTCATGACTGTATCAATTCTTTTGATCAATTCTGACTGTTAGCATGCTCGAAATCCAAGGACTGGCTCTGAGCCACTGTTCCAGAAGTTGAAATTCTAGTATCTTGTATTTATCTATATTAACATGTCATGTTAGATTTTTCTATCAGCTTGATATTATGGTCAGAGTCCATCACCAACTTCCCATTAGATTTGCTCAATTTTGTACTTAGTTTTGTGTAAATTGACTGTGGCGCATCATTACACTGAGTTCCAGTGACCAGCCTGAAACAGACAGTTGTATCATTTATCCTGAGGTCGACTGTGCATTCATCACATTTGGCCCCCTGGGATGAACCCAGTGTACAGGATGCTTGAGTGGCTGAAATGAAGCCCATTTGGAGGTCTTAGCCAGGACTCCCCATCAGCACAATTAGCAATGTTGTCCCCTTACAAAAGGGGGGGGGGCGGAATTATTGGACCATTAACAAATATGTCTTCATCAGTGGTGTTGGCTAACAGAACAGCAGCTGACTTCCGCCCTTCACCTCTTTGGGGGTGCCCAAGATGTGGCCATAACGGTGCAGGCATCTGCCATTTCCAGGCAAGTTCGATGATTAGTTGATCTCCATCTGACCGGAGTCTTCCAATTGGGTCAGGAATGTAGATTGTCTGCTCCTACTGGTCGAGCAGAACCGAGGATTTTTGGCCCCATGCTGTTTATTTAGCAATCCTATCTCTGACCACAGATGACTCTAAACAGTTTCAATATATTGCTGAGATGACAATATTTATTTAATAGTTTCTGTTTAAAATATTGAGTTAGCATTGTGAAAAGGTAGCTGTGCATCATTTTCCATAATACTACCCTTATAATAAATTATCAGCATTTAATAACTTCTTATGAAAGACAAAAATATAATTACTTTATGTTGTAATGTATACTTCAGAAGTACATCAGCAGTTGTGAAAGGTTATGGGATACCCTGAGTCATGAAAGGCACTATATAACTGCAAGTCTTTTCCTTTTCCTCTTCCTTTCTTTTTCAATGCTGGCAATTCTGTTCAAATCAAATAGCATTTTAGAAGTTCTTCAATCACGCAATATTGAATGCTTATAAACTTTGAAGACTAACAAACTTTCCATTGCTCTTATTTACTGCAAAATTGCAACATATGAGCCAGCATGGAACTTAGAATAGTAATTACTGATTATCAAATGTAAGAATAGTTTATTATTCCCCAAGGAAGTATAACAATTGAAGATTTTGTTGGAGTGTGAAAATGCAGAATATATTGTTATGATCCCCGTGGAGATCACAAACTAAAAGAATCCAATCCAACAACCGACCCCAATTTAAAAAACAAACGGACATGATTTCACTTTTATAAATTTTACTTTAGCACTCAAAAGCAACATAAATTAAACATGAAGTAACAGTTTAATTATTGTCTATGTCAGGGTTGCCCAACCTTTTCACGTGAGGGGCCACATCACAATTTTCATCTTAAATAGGGGGCCAGTGAGACAATTTCAGAAAGATAAAGGCATTAAAAAATTATCTTACTATTCATCAAAACAACAGCAAATGTGCATTTTGGTGAAGAAGCTTTTAATGAGATTAATTTATTGACTTACTTTCTCATCATTATGTTGGACACTGATTTAGTGAGACACCTGGCATTGATTTTGCTTGCACAAGTAGTCAATGTTTGCCCGCACACTTCTTGTAGTGATGCGGAGTGTTCCAGATAGATGTCCAACTGTAAGAAGTGATCTTGATCACTCTCTCTCCCTCTCTCTCTCCCCCCCTGTGTCGCTCCACTCTGTATTCTCCCCTCTCAGTGTTGTTTCCCTGCTCTGTGTTGTTTCCCTGCTCTCTGTGTTGTTTCCTCCCTCTGTGTTGTCCTTGCTCTCTGTATTCCCCCCCCCCTCTGTCCCTGCCTCTTTCTCTCTCTGTCCCACTCTCTATTTCTCTCTCTGTCCCCCTCTCTCTCTTTCTCTCTGTCCCCCTCTCTCTCTGTCTCTCTCCCCTCTCTCTCACACACAGTTTCCCCTTTCTTTCTCTGCCCCCTCTCTCTCTCTTCCCTCTCTCTGTCTCCCTTTCTCTCTCTCTCTGCACCCCCCTCCACTCCCCACCACCACCCCCCCCCGCCCCACCACCCCCCTTTCTCTCTCTCTCTCTCTTTGGGAGTTGCAGGGAGTGGGAGTGCTCAGCAGAGCAGCTTTGTGGTTGGTCAGTTTTTTTTTAAAAAACACTGCGTTATCAGTTTCACAGCTGACAGGTGCTGGGCTTTTTTAAAAAGTCAGAACCCCCAGAAAACCCCAAAACTGTCCACAGTTCAGAAACCACTGTTCCCGCTCCCAGCACCTGTCAGCTGTGAAACTGACAGAGTGATGTTTTAAAAAGCCGGTCAAGACAATGGAAAATTTTTCATCTCTGAAATACATCTGCGTGCCCGATAGAAATCTTTGGCGGGCCGGATCTTGGCCAGTGGGCCATATATTGGACAACCCTGGCCTCTCTCTCTCCCTATCTATCTGTCTATCTATCTATCTATCTATCTATCTATCTATATTATATATATATATATATAGAGAGAGAGAGAGAGAGAGGGAGAGATTAAAGTCTATACGTTAATTATCAGATGCAACAAGACAGATCTCATGAATTTTCTGGGCAGTCCTCTCAGCAAAAATAGCACCAGTTACAACCACAAAGTCCTTCAGCTCTCTGACCTTTTCAGGTAGATCTCTAGATCCCGTCTTCCAGATGCAGACTCTGATTTCCATTTGATAGCAGATCCCCTGCAATCCCGAACTCCAGCGATACAGTCTCCACCAAAACTGTGGACCCCTCCAGAGCTTCCATAGTTTTGCGCATGGCAGTCTTGATGGCGTAGCTCCACTGCTTTTGCCTTAAAGTAACTCTTTATATCACCAAAAACAGCTGTACAACTCGTATTCGCCAAGGGCCAGCTCCCAGAATCAGTTCAAATCACAGCAGCTTGTCTTTTAAAAAATGACAGCTTGCTGCTTGCTTCAACACTGAAGTCTCTAATCTTACAAACTGAAACCTGAGCTCCAGTCACATGTCTCTGTCCATACCTCTGATCATATGACTGTTTGATTTAACTGGTCCTAACCAATTCTGTCTTCCACAGAACTCTGAAGCTTTCAGTTTCCTTTTCCAGTAAAGGACTGTCTCATTAAAAAAAAACAAGCTTTGAATCCAAAGTCAGTGCACCTAGCAGTACAGTCAACAGGGCAACTGTTCAGATAGCAGTCTGCATATGTGGACTCCATCATAATATGAAATGCAAAAAATTAATGCAGACACCTAGCGATGATCAGTACCTAGTTACTGAACAATCATCTCATTAATTGCAATCTTTGCAGGAAAAGACACACAACTGTCTGTAACAAAGTTGCAGAGACATAAAAAGTCACCATCAGCCCGACATATTGCATCAGTTCCATCACAGGTAACTCTTATCACTCTCCTAATTAACTGTTAAACATAGCATAACTAATTTTAATCTTTTCACAGTGCTGGTACAAGGCACCATTGTATCATGAATAAAACCTAAATGTAGAATCCGTTCAAAGATAATTTGATGTGACCATTTATGCAATTGATTAAGAGCATAAACATATCATATCCAGACTATTATCATGTTGAACTCTGAAACTGTTAGCTGTCATAGGATGTCAACATATGGTGCTCAAAGTTTGAAACAGATTTTCTCAATTGTTTACCAAAAGAGATCATGGGCAGTTTGCTTATCTTGATTTAAGTTAGCTGATAATTCAACATTTTGACAAAGAATTCCCACTTTGGAAATTTCATTGTTCCATTAAATTATTGTACAAGTTTAATTTTTTGTTACTTTTATGCGCACACAACAGAAGACTCACATACTTTAAAATCAGGGCTTATTAAAAAGAAGTTCTGGACAAATATTTTATTATTTTATGTCAATTTAATTCAAACCATATGATTCAATAGAAACCTATAAACTGTCACAATTATTCTATAATGAACCCAATAGTTCTTTCCTCTCCAAATGAAATGAACTCACACAGTATCGATATGTTGTACTCTGACTAGCTGGTTGTATGTAGTTAATTTATTAACTCCTCTAATGCTAAATACAATAAAAATGAACATGTGGAATAATCCATCAATCAAACCTATTTTTAACTTCTCTCAACCACTGTTTGGCTACCATGATCAAAAACAGGAATAGATATTTGGAAGAAAATTGGAATTTTGCATCTCCAGCATATATTGAAATATAATGCACTGACATAAAGCTCTGTAACATAACAGTAGTTCTCACAAAGTCTTCAGCAGTGCTACAATATCTGAGTTCCCTAAACCCAGTTTCTCCAAGGCTCCTCCATTGCAGAGCAGATCCTCACTGGTGTTGAGAAATCAAGTCCACAATCTCACACACCTAGAACGTGGATTTTGTTCCCAACCCGACGTCGAGTTCCGTGGCGGCCGCTGCCACTCCAATTTTGCGACACGGTCCCCCCCACCCGCCACGGAACCCGATGCTGGCATTGCTGGGCCCAATCTTCCTGACGATGGGGAAGCTCCGTGGCGGCCCCTCCATCGCTGTGTGATGGGACTTGACCTAGCATGTTCAAATTACCTTTCTCCATTCATTTAAATGGAATTTCCCATGATCCTACCAGCCATTTCTAATCTTGAGCTTGATGTGCCGCACTCACATGCCTTCACTTTCCCATCCTTGAAAAGCTGATGCGACCGAGGCAAGAGTCCTCGGTGCCTGCAAAGGTTGGTAAGTTAAGCCCTGCTCTTATTCATTTCTGTAGCGGACTCGGACATTTGCAGTGAAGTGAAATCGCCAGAAATGAGGGGGGTTGGAACTCTACCTGTGTTTTTCGTATATAGACGCAGGGAGGGGGAATGGGTCTACTCTGCGTTTGTCTGTCGGAGGGGGGAAGGGGAGGGGTCGACTCTGCATTTGTCTGTTGGGAGGGGGAATGGGTCTATTCTGCATTTGTCTGTCAGAGGGGGGAAGGGGAGAGGTCAACTCTGCATTTGCCTGTTGGGAGGGGGAATGGGTCTATTCTGCATTTGTCTGTCAGGAGGAAGAAATGGAAGGGGTCCACTCTGCATTTGTAAGTTGGGAGGGGGAAGGGGAAGGGGTCTAATCAGCATTTGGATTAACAGCTCGGGGGAGGGGGACAACTGGGAAATTGTACAGGTTGCTGTTGTCGGTGGTCCAGTGCAGGCAAATGAAATGATTGGCTCGCACTTATCTAGGATGGGGCAGAATTTGTAAGGAGCATCCAGGAGGGCTTCTTGAAACAATATGTAGAGAGTCCAACTAGGGAAGGGGCCGTACTGGACTTGGTATTGGGGAATGAGCTCAGCCAGGTGGTCCGAGTTTCAGTAGGGGAGCATTTCAGGAACAGTGACCATAATTCCATTAGTTTTAAGGTACTTGTAGATAAGGATAAGAGTAGTCCTCAGGTGAAGGTGCTAAATTGGGGGAAGGCTAATTATAACAATATGAGGCAGGAATTGAAGAATTTAGATTGGGGGTGGCTGTTTGAGGGTAAATCAACATCTGACATGTGGGAGTCTTTCAAACGTCAGTTGATTAGAATCCAGGACCGGCATGTTCCTGTGAGGATGAAGGATATGATTGGCAAGTTTCGGGAACCTTGGATAATGAGGGATATTGTGAGCCTAATCAAAAAGAAAAAGGAAGCATTTGTAAGGGCTAGAAGGCTGGGAACAGACAAAGCCCTTGAGGAATATAAAGAAAGTAGGAAGGAACTTAAGCAAGGAGTCAGGAGGGCTAAAAGGGGTCATGAAAAGTCATTAGCAAACAGGATTAAAGAGAATCCCAAGGCTTTTTATACGTATATAAAGAGCAAGAGGGTAGCCAGGGAAAGGGTTTGCCCACTCAAGGACAGAGGAGGGAATCTATTCGTGGAGCCAGAGGAAATGGGCGAGGTACTAAATGAATACTTTGCATCAGTATTCACCAAAGAGAAGGACTTGGCGGATGATGAGCCTAGGGAAGGGAGTGTAGATAGTCTCAGTCATCTCATTATCGAAAAGGAGGAGGTGTTGGGCGTCTTGAAAAACATTAAGGTAGATAAGTCCCCAGGTCCTGATGGGATCTACCCCAGAATACTGAGGGAGGCAAGGGAGGAAATTGCTGGGGCCTTGACAGAAATCTTTGCACCCTCATTGGGTACAGGTGAGGTCCCAGAGGACTGGAGAATAGCCAATGTTATTCCTTTGTTTAAGAAGGGTAGCAAGGATAATCCAGGAAATTACAGGCTGGTGAGCCTTAAGTCAGTGGTAGGGAAATTATTAGAGAGGATTCTTTGGGACAGGATTTACTCCCATTTGGAAACAAATGGACTTATTAGCGAGAGGCAACATGGTTTTGTGAAGGGGACGTTGTGTCTCGCTAACTTGATCGAGATTTTTGAGGAAGTGACGAAGATGATTGATGAAGGAAGGGCAGTGGATGTTGTCTACATGGACTCCAGTAAAGCATTTGACAAGGTCCCTCATGGCAGACTGGTACAAAAGGTGAAGTTACACAGGATCAGATGTGAGTTGGCAAGATGGATACAGAACTGGATTGGTCATAGAAGATAGACGGTAGCAGTGGAAGGGTGCTTTTCTGAATGGAGGGATGTGACTAGTGGTGTTCCGCAGGGATCAGTGCTGGGACCTTTGCTCTTTGTAGAAGATATAAATGATTTGGAGGAAAATGTAGCTGGTCTGATTAGTAAGTTTGCGGACGACACAAAGGTTGGTGGAGTTGCGGATAGTGATGAGGATTGTCAGAGGATACAGCAGGATATAGATTGGTTGGAGACTTGGGCGGAGAAATGGCAGATGGAGTTTAATCCGGACAAATGTGAGGTAATGCATTTGGAAGGTCTAATACAGGTGGGAGGTATACAGTAAATGGCAGAACCCTTAGAAGTATTGACAGGCAGAGAGATCTGGATGCACAGGTCCACAGATCACTGAAAGTGGCAACGCAGGTGGATAAGGTAGTCAAGAAGGCATATGGCATGCTTGCCTTCATTGGTTGGGGCACAGAGTATAAAAATTGGCAAGTCATGCTGCAGCTGTACAGAACTTTAGTTAGGCCACACTTAGAATATTGCGTGCAATTCTGGTCGCCACACTACCAGAAGGATGTGGAGGCTTTGGAGAGGGTACAGAAGAGGTTTACCAGGATGTAGCCTGGTCTGGAGGGCATTAGCTATGAGGAGAGGTTGGATAAACCCGGATTGTTTTCACGAGTGGAGGGGCGACATGATAGAGGTTTACAAAGTCATGAATGGCATGGACAGAGTGGATAGTCAGAAGCTTTTTCCCAGGGTGGAAGAGCCAGTTACTAGGGGACATAGGTTTAAGGTGCGAGGGGCAAAGTTTAGAGGGGATGTGCAAGGCAAGTTTTTTACACAGAGGATGGTGAGTGCCTGGAACTTGCTGTCAGGGGAGGTGGTGGAAGCAGGTACAATAGCAACGTTTAAGAAGCATCTTGACAAATACATGAATAGGATGGGAAGAGAGGGATATGGTCCCCGGAGGTTTTAGTTTGGACAGGCATCATGATTGGCGCAGGCTTGGAGGGCCGAATGGCCTGTTCCTGTGCTGTACTATTCTTTGTTCTTTGTTTTTTGTAAAGTTTGATCATGAAGCGTCATGCCATAACATACACCTCATGATGGAATAAGCAGGAATTAACACAAATCTCTGCCCAGATAGGTGAGAAATACCTTTTGAAGGAACTCAAAGTGACCAAGAGCATGGAGTTGGGTATAATTCATGCTGTGTTCCTGGATCCCGTTGCCGTGATGAGGCATCTCAGCTGGAGATGGACACAAGACGCAGGTGTAATTCACAAGGAACCTCCCAGACATGAGCAGCAGCAGCCACCAAGGCGCAGAGTAGCCCACACATGCCAGTGAGCCTGTCGGACTCACACGACATACCTCCAGATGTCTGAGCGCCAGTGTCAGAGACAACTGCGGATGACCAGAGAGGCCATCACACAGCTATGCGCACTGCTGAATAATGACCGGCAACCAATGGGCTTTGGTGGTCACCCTATGCCTGTGGCCCTCAAAGTGGCCCTGAACTTCTACACCTGTGGATCGTTCAGGGATCAACCGGCAACATGTGTGGGGTCTCTGAATCAGCAGTGCACTGCTGCATTTATGAGGTCACTGACCAGGAGGGCTGGTGACTATGTCCATTTCAGGACGGACCCTGAGAGTCAGGCTGAGATGGCCATTGGATTTAGGATCACTGCAGGATTCCCACAGGTGAAGGGTGTCATCGACTGCATGCATGTGGCCATCAAAGCTCCCACGGAACAATTAGCCGCCTTCATAAACAGGGCTTTCACTCCAACAACGTCCAACTTGTGTATGACACAGGAAGCACTTCATGCTAGTGTGTGCCTGTTTCCCAGGCAGCTGTCCCAGGTGCTGCTGCTGTGCACTCCCTCTGCTCAACTTCAGGGGTGGAGTCTTGGGGATAAGGGCTACCCCTTAATGATATGGCTTCTGACGCCAGTGAGGAACCCCAGCAAAAATGCAGGAGAGCATTACAACACCTGCCATGGCTCCACCCAAGCTACTATTGAGCAGGCCATCGGTATGCTGAAGATGCTCTTCCACTGCCTCGATAGTTCTGGTGGAGCCCAACAGTATGCACCAGACAGGGTTGGGTGCATCATTGTAGTCTGCTGCGTGCTGCACAACATCGCAGTACAAAGTGGGGAGGCCTTGCAGGATGAAGAGGTATGGGAGCAGGACACATTCTCCGACGATGAGGACACAGAGGGCAACCAAGAACAACCACTCATGGGAGCACAGAGAGCAATAATGGAGGGCTGACATGGCGAGCAGCGAGCAAGGGAAGCAAGACAACGACTGATAATTGAGCACTTCCTCAATCCCTGAAGTTCAACACATGTTCCTCAAAGCACAAAACACCATCCTGCACCTCGTCTGAAGTCTTCTGCCTCTGTAACGTCCATCTCTCCAGCATGACTGGCAGCAGCTAACTGAGCCATTGCCCATGTGACTTAATCCATGCAGTGTCACGTTGTGTACATTGACATGGCAATGATGGTGTTGCTTACATTGGCAAAACTGTCAGGCTCATAATGGAACAACGCATAATCAGTCCATGGTGGCATGCATTATTCAGGCAATAAAGGCTGATGATTGTTGGACAAGACATTTAATTAAACTACACATGACATATTCGTCTCACCCGTTAATACCCATGTGTGTCAAGGCGTCTTGTTAAAACGTTTGTGGGTGCTCTTTCATGGTGTAACCTCTATGCTGGCAGTTGGCCTGGAGGTGGGCTACTGATCAGGCTGCCTCTTGGCCTGGGATGACTTCAGCGGTTGTCCTTGGCGAGCCTGAGGCTGCCTGAGGGTCTCCTGCACCAGTGCAGGGCTGTCGACAGACGTCACGGCAGCTGGAGCTGGATTCACTGGCAGCGGGGTTGAGGAGCCAGTGTCCACACTTGGATCGCCCTGAGGGGAGACCCCAGATGTAGAGCGCAGCCTCTGCTCCTCCCTCTCGAGGCTCGTTGGAACCTCCCTGCTCTCTGGAAAAGGACCAGGGGTGGGACACTTTCCATGCTCCTGGTCCTTCTCTCGCTCAGCCACTGCTGCATTGCTGTCATTCCTGAGGCAAAGGTTTGCAGGTGATCGAGCATCTGTGGAATGTGGCTCTCCATGAGGGCCAACATCCTTTCCATGGAGGAAGCAATGCACTCATATGCTTGGGACATGACAGGACTCATGGCATGGATAGACACCCCACCATCCGCTGAAGGCTTCGCATGGCTTTTGGCATCTCTGCCAGATGTTGCCTTACCTCTTCCTGCAGCTCCAGCATACTCTGTGCTGCTGACACCAGAGGCTCATCAGCAGCCTGGGGCTCAGCATGAGCCTGGACACAGACAGTCCTCCGACTGTCAGAGGCCTGGGCTGTCTCAGTCTCAGCCAGCTGCTTGGGTGTGAGTGTGGTGCTCTCACCAGCTTGTGACCCTGATTCTGCCGATTGGATACCCACCAAGGTGAGAGTATCTGCGCTGGTGAAAGATGCGGGAGAGTCATGAGATTGTGCATCCTCTAAGTGTTGCTGATCCTCAGGGGTGGTCCTCATTCCCTTGGTCCCTGGGGGCATTTGTGAGCATCGCCCTGAAAGATGCAATGAGATGAATAGACACTTAGGTGTTATGGTACAATGAGGACAGCATAGGAGATGAAATTTTGAGTTATTCTGTGTTTAGCAACAATAACTCTCATCAACTGGGACCCCGAGCGCCATATTTGAAATGGCACATGCTCCTTGTCTCCCGACTAGCTCCAGCGCCTCTTCTTTGGCCTCAGCAGCCTCAGGTCTGGCACCCTGCCTCTGGTCCTGGATGTCTCCCTCCTGTTATGGGCCCTCTTCTCCTGAAAGAGCAAGGATGCAGATAGTGAACATTGGCAAATGTCAACATCATGGTTGTACCAACACAGGCCCTTCATCAATACCTGGGGGATGCTTGGTCTGGCATACAGACTCACCCTGTCATGGATTTGACATGCTCTGAGGTACTAATGAGGGAGACTAGATTCACATAGGCAGCCAGTAATGTGCCATCATCCCTTCTTGACCTCCCCGTCACTGAAATGGCAGCAGGACCCATTTGTCATACTGTGTGGGGACAACCAGATCACACTGAGTAATTTGGAAATGTGCCACTTCCCTTGGCTGAATGAAGGAGGTCATTCACCCTCTTAAAACACTGCCCCCAGTCTTGTTGGGTGACCCCAAGGCTGCTCACCTCCTCTGCAATCTTTGTCCAGGCTTGCTTGGTCAGACAGGAGGACCTCTTCTTGCCATCGCTGGGGAAAAGGGCCTCCTGCCATTCCCTTGCAGCCTGGAGGAGAATAAGCAGGGAGGCATCACTAAACCATGGGGCCACCCGCCATTGTTGTAATGATGCCCAGAGGGGCTGCTTGAAGATAAAGTGATGTTTTGAAGAGCACGGACTTTTAGCCTCAGGAACCTGATGTTGCAAGAACGCAGCGAGAAAGTACAGGGCTGGCAGCCTTTTAAAGGTGGCTGCAGCACCTGCTCCTGCATCAGGTGACGCCATCCACGGTGTCGCTGAGGCCACCCCCTCACCGTGATTGGGGTGGGTGGCCGCCATAACTATGTAAAATGGCCGCCTGCTGCATAATCGTGGTGGCGCAGTGGCGCAGGTCCTGTGAGGGACAGCCGCCATGTTCAGCCCCTAAACTGCAAAGTGTCTGATTTTCCAAAATGCAATTTTGGTAGGGAAGAGGCTTTGTTGTAACCATGTTGAACCCATATAATGCCACGTTAATTATGCAAATTCATTCTGTCAACAGTGCACTTCTTCTGATGCAGCCTGCTTTTGAGTTGTTTTTTAAAAAGGGTCTGTGCTGATGAAGTTGAAGGGTGTTAGTGGAAATGGAATTATTAACATTTCGGGCATAAGTATCAGAATCAAACTTTTCTTCAGAGAAAAGCTGCCTTGATTCTGCCCAACAACATGACTTGACTTCAACGACAGTGAATCATGACTTGCTTACTATACCAGTGTGACATTCTTCTCATTTCCCACACCAGTTATTCAGTGGCTTCTCTGAATAAGACTAATAGTGCCAAATTAAGGTAGTTTTTTGCTGTAGGCCCATACCAATTAGGAAGTGGATGGAGATTGCCCAACCTCATTTCCTAAAGGTTCATAACAGACAGAGAAAAGACTTTTTCCCCAGGGATCTGGGCTGGATTTGAACCAAGTTCCAAGAAGCACAAAGTCAGTATCTCACCTACAATTCCAGTTTTCATCCCAGCCTTCTGATATTGATGAGACTGTCAATTCCTAAAAGTGTTGAACCGTGCACGGCCAGACACTGAGAAAAAGGAAATGAAAACCATGTCGGGGAAGACCTTTTCAGCCCGATAATAAGCCTTCAGGCCACTAATGAGAGTCTGAAGCTGACTGTGCCTCCACGGAGCTCCAGTGGTGGGTCAGAACGACCCCCGTCAATTGTGATCCTAGATTATTTCTTAACCTGATAATTTGGTGCAAATTGCAATTTATGGGTAATTTTCCCTTTTAAACTAAAGCCTATCAGGACATAAATTAAGATTATATAAATTCATTTCACTTAAGATTTTTACAGGAACTAATAGATTTGTACCAGATCCAGGAGTTAAAGAGCCAAGTTCTGATATGCGGAACCACCCAATTAACTCCAAAATCATTTTTTTTTAGCATAAACACAGAAAGATATTCTATGATAATAGTGAAACATCTTGGAAGAAGGGTGATAACTATTACAGATTGGGGCATTGTCACTGCTGGAAAATTGAGGCAATTGAAAACTGAGGAAACTGATGCAGTATAATTCTGACCAGCCCACACTGGAATCCTGCTTGTTCAGGTTTATGACTCACTTAGACAGCTGATGCACATTCTGGGCCAACTTAATTTTAATATTTAAATAAGGCCTAAATGTATATGAATTGGGATCCATTCGATTTCCCATCCCTAGTGATGATATCCCACTGTGCCCTCAGCCCACCCCTTTGTTAAAGCTCAACAGAAGCTCCATGTTTAAAGGAGTTCTTAAAGGGACAGAGGCACTTGTAATTTTTTTTGTCCTATTTTTGCCTACTTTTTTCTGAGAATATGATTAGAATCAAGTAGCAAGAAAAGTATCAAATATTCTTGTTAACTTACTAGTAAACCAAATATAATTAAACCATTTACATGAGTTGGGCAAAAATAGGAAAATAGTTAAAGAGCAAACAAGAAAAGGGGCCATGTGTTCACTTACCTTTAAGAGGTTGCATCCTTTTAAGTTTTACCAACAGCTCTTTAAAGACCCTCACAAGAAATTTCTCTTTGATGAGCAATCAGAACCAAACCCAATATGGCCAAGAACTGACTATGATACGTAACAATGTGTAATGCTGGAAGATTAGTTGTAATTGGATTGTACCACTTAAACATGTGGAAATCCTGTACCACAGTGTTCCCCCACCACACATGTTCAGTGTGAAAAATCAGTTCGGTGAATTTATGGGGAGCATCAAAACATCCTCCACACTTAAAGAATTAACACATGAATCCAGTCATGAACATATTTAAAATACACACATTTTCACATTTTATGGAATGCTGCTCAAAATAACATTTATTCCTCCTTCAGGAAGAACATTTACATCAACTGGAGAAGAACTTGTGATGATATCTTGCTTACTTGGAATAAACCTCGCTTTCATATGATGGAAACTATTTTTTATTTGCCAAAGAAAAAGTGTGTGCATTGATATAAAAAGATTGAGCATTTATCATTTTCTTATCTTTCAGCAAATATGACTGATTTTTTTGGCACGCTCCTACGCAAGCATTTTATTATCAGACAATAAAATGCTGTACTGTTACTGCACTGAAAGCTTTTCCATCTAGACCTCACATGTGCCCAAAACTCAACACTGTCTCCTTCAGGGAACATTAATAGCTGCAGGCTAAAGTGTCTAGAGACACAGAATTCTCAGAGCCACTGGTAAAACTCCTTCATAACGTTGTACAAATTGTGCACTGAATTGTAGAATCTCCATATGTCCTTAACACACAATATCAGAAATAGATGCAAAATTCATGACCCACGCAAAAGAAAGTAATGCCTGGATCTAAAATCCAGACTCATGCTGACTTGGAGGCAGTTCACTCAAACAGAAAGCAAGTTTGCTCATGTGAAAGAATCAAATAGTTCCTATTGCCTGGATTCTGGAACTGCCAGAAATCAACTGTACAAGCAATCATATTACCTCAGTTTTGCTGTGTGATAATAAATTTTATCAAATATGCTGGTGGTGGTACTTCATAATTCAATCTCCTTTTAATGGATGTTTCAAATGTAATTCATGACACATTTTAATACACCAACGTATGCTTTTTGAAGAAGCCGGGGTAATTCAAAAAGTACTCTATTTTTTCAATTCTACAGTTTTTCAAGGTTTTAAATCACAGACTGTGCTAATACACCATTGCATCAATATGTCAAAGGCCAAGTAATTTCTTTCCTATCAGATGGGGTATCCTCTCAGTTTAACCTATTTGTGAATTTTTCAAATCTGTGATGGCACACTGACAAATGACAGCTCGATCCAATTACTTAGCCCTTTTCCATCTGAAGAGCTTTACATGTGATGAATGATAGGTTCCGGTTCTGAATTCCACTACCCTCACCTTGGTTGTCCCATCCATTACAGGAAAAAGTCAATATATTTTTGGCTGGAGTCAGGATGATATCTGGCTTCTTTTGTTATCTAGTGGAAGGAGAAGTGCGTGCTTTATTAATGGATGCTCTCAGGGGAGTGTATGGAAGATGACTGCACATAAAAGGCATGTGCTTGGGTCATTGATCAACTTCTTTATTTTACAAGTTAGGGTAATGGAACTATTGACCTTACTTCTTCACCCGAGGATGATCTCACAGCATCAACATCACAAGTAGGATTACACAGCTCAGTCTCTGTTACAGTATTAGTAATAAAATCCTTTCTGGAGGTTGCAGTCATATCAGGCATTTTGATACACATAGCATTCAACAATAAACTGAAGATAATGACAAGAATATAAAATGGTTAGTAAACATAACGTGGCAGAAATGTTTTCGGCCTAGACATGACACTACGAATTTTCTCAGTGTGGTATTGGATACGCTCAAGTGATTGCAAGGCCAATCGAGTTTGATCACCTCGGAACCTGTTAATTTTCAGCTTTGTCAAGGTTGTATCTCAACATGTTATTTAGCTCCTCCTGGCTTCATAGGAAGGTGTTTTCAAAAAATGAAAACTTCAAAACTTAGCTTTGGTTGGCAGCTGCTGAAGAATCCTGAAGCAGGCAGGAGTGACGTCTGCCCTGCTCATGAGGTGACCAATTTGTCAAAGGGGTTAATTAACCTAATTTAGGCTTAATGTCTGTTTTAGGCTTTCACCCATGATTTGGGCTCAGGCCATCCACTACTATATTGGTACGGTAGCAAACTGCTTATGTTACTGGACTAGTAATTCAGAGGTCAGGACTAATGATCTGAGACAAGTGTTCAAATCCCACCATGGCAGCTGGGGAATGGAAATTCCGTTAATTAAATAAATCTGGAATATAAAGGTAGTATCAGTAACAGTGACCATGCAACTACTGGATTGTCATAAAAACCTTTCTGGTTCACTAATGTCCTCTAGTGAAGGGAATCTGCCGTCCTTACCTAAGTTGGCCTATATGTGACTCCAGAACCACAGCAATGTTGTTGATTCTTAACTGCTGTGTGAAATAGCCGAGCAAGCCATTCAGTTGTATTCAAGAAGGCAGCTCACCACTACCTTATCAAGGGCAATTACCTCAAGCCTTGCCAGTGTTGGCCACATCTTGTGAATGAATCAAAATAGCTATGTTTTATGCCCGTTTTACACCTGAAACAAAATGGTGCAAAGCATACTAATTTCTAGCCTAATATTTTCCTTGCATCATTGCTGTTCATAATTTAATGCACTGTGATTTACAACTGTGCAATAGAATACAAAGAAGATTAAGTGAGTCGAAAGTCATTTGCTAGATCGGAATTGCTCTTAATCCCATAAAATGTCCTCATGAGGTTCTAAGTGATCAATATCTGGTTGTAGCATAAAGAAAAGCAAGGATTCAAAAACATTTTTTGTTTAAATATCAATGAAATATAATCTTGAGCTAACAACGGTATTCACTACTTATCAAAGGCTATTTGGTGGGTAATATTATTCAGGAATGAGTGGGAGAGTATATATATCTGACAGATAATGGTGCAAGTAGAATACATGGCAAATATGCTTATAAAGAAATGCAATTTTAATAAATCTGAAAGTATTTTCTGTTTATATTTTTAAAATAGTAATTGAACTCTTGATGCAGATAATCACATCGGCTTCCATCGTGACTCCAAACCTACAGGAGTGACAAACATCTATGGTGTTTGTTACTGTGGCATGCACAATGGGAGGGAGTTGCCCCAAGGTGGCTGGCAAACTAAAGAGCATGACGCCTTTAATCGAAGGATACTAAATTATGAAATTTAATACTATCCTTTATATAGCCAATTTATCACACACCCTTTCAATTAGAAAGAAAATTAATTACATGCTTCACTAGACGTAAATAAATCAAAGTGTTTTGTTTTTCTACTGAGCAATATGTCGATGACAGTCTGTAATTTCTAATTTTAATCCCTACTGATTTTCATATTGATTACAATTCCTTCCCATAAATACAAGGGAGGTATTAAAGTGACCACTAAATTTACAATGGGCCTTAATATGCTGTCAAAATGATGGTGAGGCTAATGCCACTTGCTGTTATTTACATGCAAATGCTGCAGAAACTTCAGACAAAGGCAGATGGAAGGTTGAAAGTGGAAATTCAGAAGTTGCTGTTCAAGATATGCTGCTCTGGTGTTAGCTGCACGAAAATTGCATCTTGCTGACTGGCTTATTACAATGCATTGAACAGCATGAAGTTGCTATATTTGCACAACAGATTTAGACTAGACTTACCACAGGATGTAAAGTCTTATCCATTTCTGATAAGCATTAATTATTGCCAAGTGACTTATCTGGAAATTAACTGAAAATTAACTATTATAAGTATGGAGTCTCATTCCTTTAGGTTTTAAGTGTTATAAAAATGGTAAATGTAAAGTTAATATTTTTAATGTTTCCTTTCTGTTTCATATTTCTCTCTCTCTTGATCCAATATTTCCTTCCTGCTTTGAACCTGCCAATTTCTGGTTTTAAAAGAGACAGAACAGAAGGAGCAGGCAATCAACCCAACCAAGAAGGGGGGTTGGTCATTTAAATATTATAAAGTGGCTGAGTGCCTCAGATTTTCTGTCTTACAGGTTTAAATATGGCTGGCTGGGTTTCCTAGGCCTCAGGAAGAGAGAGAGAAGAGAGAGCGAAGAGAAGAGAGAGGGAGAGGGGGAGAGGGAGAGGGGGTGAGGGAGAGGGGGAAGGAGGGAAGGAGGGAGCGGGGGAGGAAGGGAGGGAGGAAGGAAGGAAGGAAGGAAGGAAGACTTGTCTTTACATAGCAACTTTCATGACCACAGGACGTCTCAAAGCACTTTACAGCCAATGAAGTATTTTGAAGTGTAGTCACTGTTGTAATGTAGGAAATTGTCGCCAATTTGCACACAGCAAGCTCCCATAAACAGCAATGTGATAATGATCAGATAATCTCTTTTAGGGATATTGGTTGAGGTATAAATATTGGCCAGGACACTGGGTAGAACTCCCCTGCCCTTCTTCAAAATAGTGACAAGGGATATTTTTCATTCACCCAAGAGAACAGAGCAGGCTTTAGTTTAACGTCCCACCTGAAAGATGGTGCATTTGAGAGTGTAGTTTCCCCTCGGTACTACACTGAAGTACCAGCCTACATTTTTCTGCCCAAGTCTCTGGAGTGTGACTTGTACTCACAACCAAGGTTCCTTCTAAGGTGCACGGATGTACAAGAGAAAGTCTAACTAATCAGCATACACTGTAGACTCACTCCTACAGCAAATTATTAATTTATATTAAATAAACAAAATTAATGTAACAAAAAGTAAAGTTCAATCTTCAGTCATTGAATATGAAATTGATCACACTTTTGAGCTGGAGTGACATAACGGGACAAATATCATGGCCTTGACAATGCATGGCTGCGCCAGAAGACTCATACTGTAAATTCAGGGGAAATCTCATGGATGGCCATAAATTCAGCTGCCTTTATCCTATAGAGTATAAGAATGATTTGTTCCCAAGCCACCATTAATTGGAAATTCTAACTTTGCATCCTAGCACCCATTAATGTAAGGATACTAATCCTGACATTATAATGACAACGATCAATGTAAGAAGTGTATCATAATTTACCTTTGCATTTTTAAACTTTAATAAACGATGCGCTATTTGGCTCATTCCAATTGCTGTACATGAAAATCAACCCGAACAGCTTGGATTAAAAACATATTACCAGAAATCGAGAAATGAACAGCAACACAGAATTGTATCTCTGACACTGAAGACTCAGAGCCTTGGGCATTGTATTAAATTGAACCAGATGATGATGTAATAATGTAATTCTGAAACCCTGTTGTTGTACTATTTGTGATGCTCACTATGATAATCATGTTATATTTGCATGTTTAGAGGTCAGAAAGTAATACAACATAATATAGCTTTGTTAGGAATTTAGTTAGAGGATTAGACAAGATAGATGTTCTTCTTTCTTTCACAGGGCTAATTTTACAAATTATCACAACTGATGAGTAACATTTCCCATGCTTATTGGGAAATTATGAGTGTGCTGCCCATAATTTTCCATCCAATTAAAATTAATAGAGCATAACATTCTAATCACATCAAGTCTTGTTCACCCTATGTTCACTGGCCTACATTGGCTCCTGGTCACCAATGCCTTGATTTAAAAATTCTCATCCTTGTGTTCAATTCTCTCTATTTCATCATCCTTCCCCATCTCTATAATCTTCCCCAGCTGCACAACCCTCTGAAAAGTTTGCATTTGTCCATCTTTTGCCCTGCCATTGGAGGCCGTGCTTCCAGCTGCCTAGGCCCTAAGTTCAGGAATTTCCTACCAAGTCTCTCTCTTCCTTTAAGAGGCTCCTTAAAATCTATCTCTTTGACCAAGCATTTAGTCAGCTGTCCAGAGTCTAATTATTTGATTCAGAGCCGATTTTTGTCTGATTATGTTCCTGTGAAGTGCCTTGGGTTGTTCTACTCTGTTCAAGGCACTGCCCAGATTTTACAATGAACAGCAAAGGAATGTTGCTCACCAATCACTGTGCTAGGAGCTGCCTCAGAGTTTTTGTGGGCTATTTAGCGGAGACCTGGGGCTGGAAATTCAGCTCTGTAGTGCCCACTTTTCTGCGGTACATTCTCTGTTCAAAATAATGTCCGCATTGTGCACACACAATTCCAGTGTGGGCTGCACCAGATGGCATTTTGATAAAGGCCAAGCAAGTGGTGCCCTTTACCCATGTCATAAGCAGGAATTGGGCCATCAACATATGCAAATAAGGGGCCTAATGCCTGCTTCTGCTCCCTCTTGCAATTTTGGTTTGCACCTGAGAAAGCCCGACTTCATTCCTGACTCTGACCTTGTAGCAATTTGGGGGGGTTGACTTTTACATGAGTCATATTTTCGCACATTTATTACCAAAATAATAACCAAGGAGACAGACAAATTAGCATAAACTCATTTATTTAAACAAAAGTCATCAACAATTTTTTATTAGAGTAAATGGAACAATTTAATAACCAAAACTAGTTAGAACTGAACGTGCATTAAAATCCATCAAAATCACTCTCGTTATCATCTGCAGCTCCGAATAATTTGACCCAATCATCTGCTTGAATAGCATCATCATATGGATCATCATCAACAGCAGTTATGCCATCATTGTCTTCATCATTCCACAAATAATCACCCTCTATACCATCGAGTGCAATGCAGATTCCACATTTCTTGAAGGATCTCACCAATAATGTCAGTTTTGAGCTCATTCCAAGCATCCACAACCCATTCACAAAGTTGCTAGTGTTGGAGCCCACATGCTGCCTCCCTTGGTGAATGTTTTCTCTCCCTCGAGCATCCAGTTGCTCCGCTTATTTCAGATGCTGTCCTTGAAGGGATTGTTGATACTAACATCTAATGGTTGGACCACGCTGGTAAGACCACTGGCAATCACTGCAATATTGGTGTTCTGTGATCAGATCTCAGCAACAACACTAGGTGCAATTTAAACAAGTCCCAGATCAGTAAACTTTTGGGTATTTATACTAGTGCGTGGTTAGAATGTTCTGTCTTTTTTTTCCAAAAATATACTTTATTCATAAAAGTTTGTAAAAATACATTACAAAACAATTCAATTTGGACATTTCATAAAGTGCAATAAAGATCAGTTTCTTTCAACACAGTACATGAGATGCTTCACAACTCTTGCCATTCCAAGTTACATTTACAACGTATATTTGCATTACATACCAAAAACATACTCTGGTGCATACAGCCCGAGAGGTTTTACACGAGTTCCAGCCTCTCATTATACTATGGCAGGTGGTCCTGACGCAGTGAACTTTCCCCATTAAGTCTTTGCAGCGGCTGCCCCAAGCTTTAGTGCAACCCTCAGCACATAGTCCTGGACCTTGGTATGTGCCAGTCTGTGACACTCAGTCGTAGGCAAATCTTTGCACTGGAAGACGGGCATGTTTCGGGCAGACCAAAGTCCGTCTTTCACCGAGTTGATGGTCCTCCATCAACAGGTGATGTTTATCTCATTGTGCATCCCTGGGAACAGCCCATAGAGCACAGAGCCCTGTGTTACAGAGCTGCTTGGACGAACCTCAACAAAACCCATTGCATTTCTTTCCAGACCTGCTTTTCAAAGGCACATTCCAGAAGGAGGCGTACGACGGTCTCTTCCCCATTGCAGCTGCCTCAGGGCACTATGTGGAGGCGGTGAGACTCTGGGTGTTTAGAAAGGATCTGACAGGGAGGGCCTTTCTCACCACCAGCCAAGCTATGTCTTGGTGCTTGTCTGAAAATTCTGGTGATGAGGCATTCTGCCAATGAGTTTGACAGTCTGCTCAGGAAACTATCTAACGGGATCCACCATCTCCTTTTCTCGCAGGGCCTTCAGGACGTTCCGTGTGGACTACTGCCTGTTGGACTTGTGGCCAATGGTGTTTTTGTGTACAAACCTTTCCACAAGGGATAGGTGGTATGGCACAGTCCAACTGAATGGAGCATTCTGCGGCAATGTGGCCAGAGCCATCCTTCCCAACACTGGGGACAGATAGAACCTCAGCACGTAGTGACAATTGTTGTTTGCGTACTGGGGTTCTACGCACAGCTTGATGCAGCCACAGACAAAGGTGGCCATCAGGATGAGGGCGATATTGGGTATGTTTTTTCCCCTTTTATATAGTGGTTTGAACATCATGTCCCTGTGGACATGGTCCATTTTCGATCACCAGATAAAACAGCAGATGGCTCGGGTGACCACCATGGCGCAGGAATGGGATATGGGCCAGACCTGCATCATGTACAGCAACACCGAGAGCACCTTGCACCTGATGACCAGCTTCTTACCTGCAATGGAGAGGGAGTGTCGCTCCCACATGACCAGTTTCTGTTTCAGCATGACTGCTCATTCCTTCCAGATTTTGGTGCACACCTCGGCCCCTCCAAACCATATCCCCAGCACCTTCAGGTAGTCTGATCTGACAGTGAAGGGGACAAGGATCGGTTGGCCTAGTTCCCAAAGAGCATGGCCTCACTCTTACTATGATTTACTTTGGCTCCCGAGGCCAGTTCAAACTGGTTGTAGATGCTTATCAGCCTGTGAACTGACACCGGATCCAAACAGAGAACGGTGATGTCATCCATGTACAGGGAGGCTTTGACCCGACTGCCTCTGCTCCCTGGGATTGTCACCCCCCTTATGCCCATATCTTTCCTGATGGAGGCAGCAAAAGGTTTGATACAGCAAACAAACAAGACAGGGGAGAGAGGACAGCCCTATCTGACTCCAGATTTGATCAGAAAACTTTTTGATTGAGACTGCGCTACTGATGTTTGTGTAGAGCAGTTGGATCCAATTGTGGATTTCCTCCCCAAACCCCATTTTGGAGAGCACATCCATCATGTAGGTGTGCGATATCCTATCAAAGGCCTTCTCTTGGTCCAAGCTGCTGAGGCAGGTGTCCACTCCCATCCCATATATAGGCGATCGTATGCCTGAGTAGTGTGAGGCTATCTTCCTGCCGGTTACAGTACAGGTCTGATTGGGGTGAATCACCAACTCCAGAGCAGACTTGACCCAATTGGTGATAGCCTTGGACAGAATTTTGTAGTCCACATTAAGCAGTGAGCTGGGCCACCAATTTCTGATTTCTGCCCTCTCCCCATTCCGCTTGTAGATGAGGGTGGTGATGATACCTTTCCTCATGGATTCTAACATGCTGCGGGCCAGAAGCATACCTTGTACACTTCCAGCAGGTAACAACCTGTCTCTAATCTCTTGTTGTCCACTCACTTAATCTGTCTATATCTCTTTGTAGCTTTTCTACATCCTCCCTGCAGCTTACCTTTCCACCAAGCTTTGTATCATCAGCAAACCTAGATACATTACTCCCTGCCTCTTCATCCAAGTCAGTAATATAGAGTGTAAATAGCTGAGGCCGCAGCATAAATCCTTGCGGCACCCTGTTATTCACTGCCTGCCAACTTGAAAATGCCCCATTTATGCCCACTCTCTGCTTCCTGTCTGTTAACCAATCCTCTATCCATGTTAATATATTACCCCCAACAACATGAGCCCTTGCCTATTAATTTTTCATGTGGCACCTTATCAAATGCCTTTTGAAAATCCAGGTATACGATATCTACTGGTTCCCCTTTATCTGCCCTACTAGTTACATCCTCAAAAAACTCTAATAAATTTGTCAAACAGGATCTCCCTTTAGTAAAACCATGCTGACTTGTTCTAATCATGCTATGCTTTTCCAAATGTTAAGACTTCTTTAATAATAGTTTCCAACATCTTCCCAACAACTGATGTTAGGCTAACTGGCCTGTAGTTCCCTGTTTTCTCTCTACCTCCTTTCTTGAAAAGTGGTGTAACATTTGCCAACTTCTAATCTGACGGGACCATTCCTGAATCTAACGAATTCTGGAAAATCATAGCCGGCGCATCATTATCTCTGCAGCTATCTCTTTTAGAACTCTAGGATGTAGGCCATCTGGTCCTGGGGACTTGTCAGAATTTAGATCCTCAAGTTTCTCCGATACTTTTTCTCACTCTTTTTAGCTCCTAGGTTACTGTCTATTTCTGGTATGGACCTTGTGTCTTCTACTGTGAAGGCAGACACAAAATATTTGTTCAATGCCTCTAACATTTCTTCATTCTCCATAATGATTTCTCCTGTCTCTGTCTCTAAGGGACCAATGTCTACTTTAGCTACTGTCTTCCTTTCTATGCACTTATAAAAACTCTTATAATCTGTTTTTATATTGCTGGCTAGTTTACCCTGATTCTATTTATTCCCTTTTTATCAACTTTTTGGTGGCCCTTTGCTGGTTTCTAAAACACTCCCAATCCTCAGACTTGCTATTATTTTTTGCAACATTGTAAGCCTCTTCTTTTAGTCTAATACTCTCCTTAACTACCTGAGTGAGCCACGGATGGGTCTTTCTTGACGAGTTTTTGTTTTTGAACGGAATGTACTTTTGTTGAACACTTTGAATTGTTTATTTAAATGTTTCCCACTGTTTATTTACTGCCATACCTTCCAGTCTATTTACCCAATTAACCTTAGCCAGTTCTCCCTTCATAACTTCGTAATTGGTTTTGTTTACGTTTAAGATTCTTGTTTGCGATTGAAATGTGTCACTTTCAAACTTAACATGAAATTCAATGGTATTATGATCACTATTTCTCTGTGGATCTTTTACTATAACATTGTTTATTAACCCTGTTTTGTTACACAATACGAGATCTAAGATAGCTTTATCCCTAATTGGTCCTACAATGTACCGCTCCAAGATACTGTCACAAAAACATTCTACAAAGTCATCTTCTAGACCACAGTTGCTAATTTGACTATATGCAGATTAATACATTACCTTTTTTACACGCTCTAATAATTTCCTGTTTAACGTTCTGTCCAATAATATAACTATTGTTAGGGGTCCTGTAAACTACTTCCACCAGTGTTTTCTGACTCCTGCTAGACCTAATTTCCACCCAAACTGATTCTACTTCATGACCTTCTGAGGCCTGTTCCCTTCTTATTATTGTCCTTACGCCATCCTTTACTATCAGGGCTACCCCTCCTCCTTTGTCATTCTATCTGTCTCTCCGAAATATTGCGTACCCTGGAATATTCATTTCCCAACCTTGATCTCCTTGTAACCATGTCTCGGTAATGGCAATTAGGTCTTGATCATTTACCTCTTTTCATGCCAATAGTTCATCTATCTTATTACAGATGCTTTGTACATTCAGATAAATGAACTTTAATTTCATATTTTTATCTCTATTCCCTGCAATGACCTTATTTGCCATTGTACAATTTTTGTTAAACTCTCTGTCCCTTCCTATCCCATCCTGTTGGGAGTTACCCACATCACTATCCTGCTCCGATGCCCTTACCTCTCGCTTTGGATTTCTAAGTTCCCCTTTACCCAAACCCTCCCCCCGCCTCCCAGCCACCCTCCACCCTGGCATTAGTTTAAAGCCCTGTCCACAGCCCTAGTTATGTGATTGGCCAGGACACTGGTTCCAGCCCGATTCAAGTGAAGCCCATACAATGGATGGGCTCCCTCTTCCCTGAGTACTGATGCCAGTGCCCCAAGAATTGAAATCCCTTCTTTCCACACCACTCTTTGAGCTATGTGTTTAGTTCTCTAATCTGCTTGACCCTGTGCCAATTTGCACGTGACTCTGGTAACAATCCAGAGATGATTACCTTTGACGCTCTGCATTTTAGTTTGGACCATAACTCCTCAAATTCTCTAAGCAAAACATCATTCCTGGTTCTACCTATGTCATTGTTTCGCACATGGACCACGACAACTGGATCCTCCCTTCCCACTCCAGGTTCCTCTCCAGCCACAAGGAGATTTCCTTAACCCTGGCACTGGGCAGGCAACACAACCATCAGAGCTCCCGGTCATGGCTATAGAGAACAGTATCTACCCCGCTGACTAAAAGGTCTCCTATCACTTGCCACATTTCTCTTCACTCCCCCCACTGGAATGGTATCTTTCAGCATGGTGCCATAGTCAGTCCACTCATCCACCTTGCAGTCCTTCTCTTCATCCACACAGGTAGCAAGGACCTTGTACCTGTTGGGCAAGGTCAGGGGATGAGGGTCCTCCATCACTACATGTTGATTCCCCCTACCTGTCTCACTCACAGTCACGCCCTCCTGTCCCTGACCATTGGCCATCTCTAATGTTCGCCCAACTCTAAGGGGTGTGACTGTCTCCTGGAACAAAGTGTCCAGGTAACTCTCTCTCTCCCTGATGCTCCGCAATGTCTGCAACTCAGTCTCCAGTTCAGAAATTCTGAGCTGAAGTCGTGCAAGCTGCAGACATTTACTGCAGACATAGTTGTTCGGGATTGCAGTGCATTCCACGGATTCCCACATGCTGCAGTTGCAGCACACCGCCAGTCCTGCCATCTCTGTACAATCTTATTTTTTAATTAGTCAATTAGTTAATAATTCAAGCAGGAAGTAATGGAAAGTTGCACTCACCTACCTTGGAGTCAAAGGAAGAAGACTCACCAGCTGCTGGAGGCTGAAAAAGATAGGAAAAGGAGCCTCTCTTTTCCCCTCTGCACCGAGTTCCCATGTGCACCAAATTTCCAACTTTACTCTGGCAAATGTCTCTTCTCACTGCATTTCCTCACTGCTTCAGCTAAGAAACTGGTCTACTTTATATAAAGACTCTGATGACTCACTAGCTAGCTCACCTTTCTGCTACAATAGTTAACACCTACTGAACCTAACTACTTCCAACTGATTGACAGATAACTGCCACTGTTGGCTGCTTCTTGTTTAACAGGGCTATTTACCTAACCAGCATATTTAAAGCCTGACTCTTAATCTAAAATTTAAACTGGACAAAAACTTGCCAGAACGTACCACGTGCACCAAATTTCCAACTTCACTCTGGCAAATGTCTCTTCTCACTGCGTCCCTTCACAAGTCTCCTTGCACTCCTCTTCATCTCACCCTATCAGCATATCCTTTGTTTCCTTTCTTCCTCATGTGTTTATCGAGCTTCCCCTTAAATGCATCAAAGTTAGTTACCACAACCATCCAATGTGGTAAGAAGAGGGCACTTTTGCTAGTTTATTTTTGTATTGGTTTGATGACACAGGGGCAACCTAATGTCTCCTTATTAGTCAGTTAAGGAGTGGAACGGAACCAAATAAAAATTGTAAATGCAACTGCACCTCCTTTTTACATAAATGGCAAACCAGGAAATTAATTGACTTATTTTATTAAGATTTAGATAAAATGTGTTAGACTAAATATACAGCCATCAAAATCCTCTTTTACACAATTATTTAAAAAAAAAGGAATGTTCATGTTTTTCTTCTTGACTTCAGCATAGATTAATTGGAATTTAAAGGTGTGGTATATTCAAAGCCATGCATCAACAAAGCAATTCAAGTCTCCTTGGGTTTGATTTGTATGTAGGTTTTTTTTGTTCAATAATCCAGATTAACAACAGAGTCAGACAGTTAACCTCAGTTTGGCTTTATTCTGAGGGGACTTTCAAAGCTCTGTGCCTACCAGTGCAGACTGACCAAAGAAACAAATCAATTTGATTTTGCAAATCTACATTAGATATGAACTGATTCTTTATTATTCAGTCAGGGAGATATGGAGACAAATGCTCTGTTGCATTGAGCCAGAGCTTTTTCAGGGGTTGCTGTATACATATATAAATTTTCGTCAGACAGCTTGAGAATAAATACAATAAAAATAGGGTTTGGACTAAGTGATGCAGCTTCAGAGTAGAGCAGGTCATATTTCTTTATAACATCGAGATAATTTAGGACTGAAATGAAGACAGATAAGATTAGTCATCCACATTCTCTAGCCACATGCACCCACATTACTCACAACAAAATAAATTCAGATACGCTTCAAAGGTAATACATTATAGTCTGGCAGGATTATCATTTAAACGGACAAGTAAAAAGACACTATGCATATGCTATTACTATATAGTTTTCAATATGTTGTGTGACAAATGAGATGATGAGTAAAGGGTCTATCTTCAAGAGCAATATTGTGAACATTTACTGAAGACAGATTGAACCATTTGAAGAGAAACATTGATTCAAAATATTAAGATTAAATGTGTAAATAAGTTTGATAACACATTCGTTTCCAAGTTTTGAGGCTTTCCAATTTTATCTTCCTAGTGTAATAGCCATCTTACTAGCTTGCCTGAGTACATTTGCATTAAGTGTCTCATCTTACAGGTCAATTATTATACTGTTGAAATTAATGGAATGATAGTTAGAAATAACAGACTTATATTGTTCCAGACTATACCAAAGATATGTAATCCATCAGTATGAATTAATTGCAATATTGCACACAGATGAAGAAATCAGTTCCACTGGAGAAGGTGATAGAAATTTATTCAGTGCAGTATACTTCTAGGAAAGCAAGCCACGTGTATAGTTAAACTAATGGGAAATTGACTTTCAAGAAATGGTGTTTTATTGTATAATGTGGTTTGGTCTGTACATCTCTCCCAAGCTGAAGCCTTGAAGGAATTGCCATGATGTCTAAAACATGATATTCCTGACTTCAGACTGCTTGATGCTGATAAAAGATGTATTTCCCCACAATGAGCATCTCTCACAAAAATTCATAAAGCATTTTATTAAAAGAATTAATTCAATACATCAGCACAGGGAATTCGACAAATTGATAATTAATTAGACTATTGAATCAATCCCTATACTTCCCTCGAATTATAGAAACTTACAGCCTAGGTGGAGGCCAATTGGCCTGTCATACCTGTGCTGGCTCTTTGAAAGAGCAATCGTACTTAGTCCCACACCCTCTTTTTTGTCTGTAACCCTTTTTCATCCTCAAGTACCTGTGTAACTCCCTTTTAAAATCATTTATAGAATCAGCTTCCACCCCCCCCCCCCCCCGCCCCCTTTTCAGCATTTAAAGTCCTGACAACTCTCCAAGTGAAAATATTTCTTTTAATTTCTCCTCTAGGGGCTGGATTTTACAGGATTCCTGATGTTAGGGGTCGTGGCGGGGGCTGGCTGGAAAATGCCTCCGGGAGACACCCGCCACAGGCCTCGACACCGGGAAGATCCGGCCCGATATTGGCAGTGGTGGCGAGGCCTCGTGATGGCCGTCCCGCCGCTCAGCGATGGAACCAACATTTAAATTTAGGTAAATTAATGAATTAAATACTTACCCGGTCCTGCCGTCCGCTCCGGTGCCATATTGGTGGTGGCGGCCAGCACTGCTGCGCCACCTGATCTCCAAACAGAATCCGATGCGGGACGCTGGTGGGGAGGGGGCAGCTGGTAAGTATTTCAGTGTGGGAGTGGGGGGAGCGAGGTCAAACTAACCTGATTGGTCTAGGGGATGGTGGGAGGGGGTTGAAGGTAATTGTTTATAAACTTTGGGGGGTGGGGGGGGGAGGGAAGGTCTGGTACACAAATTCTGCTGTAGAGCTTGAAGCCCTGTAAAAATGATGTTGGCGCCAGAGCAATGGCACCGGACACCATTGCCGGGGACGGAACACCCGCCCCCCTCCACTTCATTGTGGGGGGAGGTCTACCCCAGCCATGTAAATGAGCCGCTGCTTTTAATATTGTGGCGTTCCGCGGAGTAAAGCCCACGCGTGCGGGCCACCATTTATTTTATAGCCGGTGCTGATTACGGCTGCGGCAACATAAAATTCAGCCCTAGATCTTTTGCCAATGAATCTATGACTCTGGTTATTGACCCACTTGCCAGAGAGGATAGTTTTTCCATATTTATTCAATCAAAATCCATCATCATCATGAAAACCTCCACTAGATCACATCTTAACCTTCTCTGTTCCCAGGAGAACAGTCTAAACTTTTCTCCTCATTACTGAAGTCCATCATACCTGGTAACATTCTGGTAAGCCCCCTCTGTATCCTTTCTAAGAACTTTACATCTTTCCTGAAGTTTGGTGCCCAGAATTGTCCTCACTATTCCAGCTGAGGCCCAACCCATGATTTTTAAAGTTCTAGCATGATCTCTTTGCTTTTATATTCTCTGCCTCCATTTATAAACCCAAGTAACCCATTATCTTTTGTAATAACTGTATCAACTTGCTATGTTACCTATTGGCTTAACCAGTCATGAATAAAAATGTAGAGAGTAGTTATCCGATTATTTTTAGCATCTAATTGTTTTTAAAGTGAATCGGTTCAAGACTATTTTACTAGTGAGAGTTAGTTGAAACATTCAAAAGGAAATGGACAAATTTTTAATTCATTTAGGGGTATGGGGACATGTGCTTTTTTGCCAGGACAGAGATAGTAAAATGGTATGTGCAAATCCATACCATGAATCATAAAATGTTACAGCACAGAAACAGACCATTCAGTCCATCACATCTATGCTTCTGCTTTTCGCTATGAACTACCTAGTCAAATGTCACAACCTGTCTTGCTCCCCCATAGCCTTTAATGTTCTTTTTCAAACAACTAAATCTCTTTTAAAAGAACTCATGAACTTTCCTTCAAAACAATTTGCGACATAGGATATTGCATTTTAACTGCCCTTGGTGGAAGGCACTTTTTCCTCCTTCCCTTTAGTTCGTTTTGTGATTATCTTAAATTTGTACTCTCTCATTCCCATCTCACCAACAATGTAGAAACAATCTTATCATTCTATATCTTATCATTTCTTTCTTTTGGGCCTCCTTATCTCGAGAGACAATGGATACGTGCCTGGAGGTGGTCAGTGGTTTGTGAAGCAGCGCCCGGAGTGGCTATAAAGGCCAATTCTGGAGTGACAGGCTCTTCCACAGGTGCTGCAGAGAAATTTGTTTGTTGGGGCTGTTGCACAGTTGGCTCTCCCCTTGCGCCTCTGTCTTTTTTCCTGCCAACTACTAAGTCTCTTCGACTCGCCACAATTTAGCCCTGTCTTTATGGCTGCCCGCCAGCTCTGGCGAATGCTGGCAACTGACTCCCACGACTTGTGATCAATGTCACACGATTTCATGTCGCGTTTGCAGACGTCTTTATAACGGAGACATGGACGGCCGGTGGGTCTGATACCAGTGGCGAGCTCGCTGTACAATGTGTCTTTGGGGATCCTGCCATCTTCCATGCGGCTCACATGGCCAAGCCATCTCAAGCGCCGCTGACTCAGTAGTGTGTATAAGCTATCATAACCCTTCATAATCCTGAAGACTTTGATCAGTAGACCTTAACAACAGGTTAAACAAGCAAAAAAGTCAATCTTATGCCAATAGTCACATGTTCTTGAGTACCAAACCCCAATCTTTAACACTGAGTGAAATTCCTAATGTTTTAGTGGTAAGCTTGAAGAGAGATAATTTAATGTGTCTGAGTTTACTTGATCACTATGCATACTTCCAAAAATAATTGGGACGGAATCATGGTCATTCACATTCATATTTAATTTGTACACGTAGGGCTGGATCTTTGCACACACCCCCCCCCCCTCCCCCCACCACTGGGGCCAAGATTGGAGGTGGGCAGGGCTGAAAATTAGCCCCACCAGCCAGCATGTTGGTTCCCTTGCTCTATCCCCTGTCAGGGCAATTTTTGAGGAAGCGGGATCAGGTTAGTCTGTAGTTATCACAGCATATTTTTTACTGTTCGAAAGGAAATCTTTAACTTTAAGAAAATTTTGTTTTCAAATTTGCAATTAAATGATACTATAAATATGCTTACCAAAGGAGAGGAAAAAACTAATAATGGCTAGATGCTATGCAAGTGTGGGAAGTGGTTACAAGAAAAATAATGTAGAAACAAAATTTCAGAGTCAGTGCTAAAATGGTGTTTACATTAATTTGTACCTGTTATTCCCAGGTTGTTGGTAAAAGCTTAACATTAATGGTGAAATTCTCCTCTCAACAGCAAAGGGAGCTTGCCTATTTTGCTCTGAAACTAACAAAAAACTTGTTAATCTGATACTTAGACATTGCACATTTCAGAACCACATATTTCCTGAATTTCATCAGCAGGTTGTTAATTACAGAAAAATAGGTATCTTGTCATGTTTTGTTAAAAGAGGAATTTCATCATAATTTTCAATTACATGCCTGTTTATGTGTAGGTACTTGTTTTATTCTAACTTTTAGTAATATTGTTGACAATCAACATTTTTTTACTGCATGCATTGCAGTACCTCAATCAGTTTTGCCTTTGCCGGTAACATGATTGTGACTGTTTCACACTGAAGGCCAGTTACCATATCAAGGAAAGGAAGCTTCATCTGCCAATTAATTTTTGGAACATGCATACCATATAAGTAAAATCCCACAAAGCCTATACAAAAATTAATTACATTTGCTTGCTCCAATTAATTTTGAGAATGTACATGTCATATTTTCAATCATTGGTTGGGACCCCTAAGCAAAGGCCCCGTAGACCCATGTGTTAATTTATATTTGCTCATGGCTTAATCACATTATTTTTACAAGACTGTTTGCTGCTACTACAGTATAATTTGTAAGAACAGAAATGTACAGAAAATGTGCAGAAATGTACAGAAAACAACCTGTTCTTGGGCTATGTAAACAGTGCAACATAACAGTTAGCTAAGAAGTGTATTTGAATGTTATGGACTATTTTACATCTTGATTTTCACTTTCTCTTGCACAAAAGATGATAAGCTCTGCTTAGCATCTTTCTCTGAGTTGGGGAGGTGGTGGCATAGTGACAATGTTGCTGACCTAACAATCTAGAAGTTCAGGATAATGCCCTGGGGATGTGGATTCAAATCCCATCACAGCAGCTGGTAGAATTTAAATTCAATTAATAAAATCTGGAATTGAAAGCTAGTCTCAGTAATGAGATTATTATCAATTGTCATAAAAACTCACCTGGTTCACTAATGCCCTTTAGGGAAGGAAATCTGTCATCTTTATTTGGTCTGGCCTTATTTGGTCTGACTCCAGACCCACAGCAATGTGGTTAACTCTTAACAACCCTCTAAAATGGTGTCGCAAGTCACTCTGTTATCAAGGACAGTTAGGGATGGGCAACAAATCCTGGCCTCTCCAGCAATGCTCACATCCCATGAACAAATTTTTTAAAATTGGTTTTATGAACTCAACTTATGAAGGAATGGCAGTGAATCAACTGAATGTGCGAACCATTATATGCTTACAGAACAATGGTGACTACAAATTCAGCAAGTAACTAGTTGTGAAGCAATTTGGGACATCCTGTGGAAATGAAAGATGCTAGATAAATGCAAGTTCTTTCTTCTGTCTTACAATGTGTTTAATTCCTGGTATGCAATATATCACAAAGTCATATGGGACCTCACTGATTGTTGGCTTTCTTTCCTTTACTTTATGACCTTGGTCTCGATGTCAATTGAAAATGTGCTCCTGGGGATACAACTTATCAGTCATCAAGAATTAGACATGTAATACTGAGGCTCTGTCTGGCAATGATGTGACTTCAGACAACAGCAGTGAAATAGAGCTCATAATGGTTAACAGCAGGCCTTAGTAAGAAATAGCCACTTTTTTATACCTGGATATAGCTCATGTTTTCCTAAGGCAAGGATTCAAAGGTCAGCAGCAAAATTAGGCTTACTTCCACATTATCCCAATAAACTAGCATTAACTGGCCTTCTAGAAGAAGGGTCACTGACCCGAAACGTTAACTCTGCTTCTCTTTCCACAGCTGCTGCCAGACCTGCTGAGTAGTTCCAGCATTTCTTGTTTTTATTTCAGATTTCCAGCATCCGCAGTATTTTGCGTTTATTAACTGGCCTTCCTTTGCACAACAAAGTTGTTTGCAATGACCACTGCAGGCTATACTCAGGCTGTTAGCACTCAATCATACTGCTTACCAGTGATCAGTGTCAGCAGATGTGTATAATTTTGATAGGACTGGAGGCAAGTTTGAGCTCAAAAGGTGAAGTGAATGACCTGAGCTGGCAAAAAATATTTGGAGCTTTGTGAATCAGTTAACTCTTTCTTCTTTTTACTGATTTGAACGTGTGTCCTCAGGTCTAATTTAAAGTAGTATTCTCGGTTTACTTTTTCTATCATCTTAGCCATCTCATATATACCTTTCTTAGTTTGATGTTGTATTGGCATTGCAGTTCTTTATGTGATACCTTCCCTGTATCAATTCAGATTAAGAATATATGTAAACTTCATCCAAGTTTATACTGGGCAGAGTTTATACTATTTTCTGATACTTAGCAATGATATTAAGCTGTTTATTGTGTCCAATTGAAGTAACATTTAATGATGTAGTAAAGTTTTAGAGATGTCCTTAAAGTAATGTACTTACAATTAAATTTACGGGGAATTTGAATCTACTCTAGTCGATAGGTTGCAAAGTGTTTTGGGTTATCCTGAGGATCTACTAAGACAGCACAAGGTATTTTTCTTACTAGTCAATAGATTCAGATTCCCTGTAAATTCTAAAATGTATGTTTAGAGGGTAAAGTGGGCCCTAGCCATTCAGAGATTGGAGATGTTTTAGGAACACCTTTAGCATCATCCAATGACTGTGAACAGCAAAATTTGTATTTGGTTAGAAAGAACGAAGAACTACAAAAATAATTTATTCAGATTAAAGATGCGTTATTGCCATCAAAATACATCTTACAAATCACTATCATGGTCAGGCACAGTTAGAAGCACAATGACATTTTCATGACCTTTTTGTCACCAATATCATTGGGGTTAGAAATTCTTAAAAACAAAAATGAGAAAGCCACCCTACTAAAATTTAAATTTAAATTTATGTCGTATCTGTTGTAGTGCTAAGAACACCATGTGAATAAACCTGATGATTAATATTGTTCATGATGTTGTCAACCCTTATTCAGGTCCTTGGTTTGTTAACCAAACCTGAATTGTATAGCTGTTCAAAATGATTGAAAGGCTTGGGTGAAGTGAAAAATCTTCAATAAATGGCTGCTTCATTTGTCACCACCAGCAAATTCAATGTCCTACAAAGCCCAATAGTCCTATACTTGTAGCCCTCGAAGGCAGACTGCAGGGGGAAAAAACCTTTCCTGGAAACAGTATAGTCTAAGGCTATGCAAACCAGTGGACGGAATGAGAATGGCATGCTCAACGCTGGAATCATTCTTCACAACATCAGAGATTTAACAAAACTGTTCAGTTTCCCACAAGATCATGACCAAAGTATCACCTCAAATGTCGTGCATTTAAAATAGATCTTCAACGCTCAGCAACTGCACCATGGTATTTTGTATCTATCCATAAAGTATGCACCAAATACTAGCAATCAGGCTTCTCATACATGCTTCTTTTGCCTATACAATTTTCACTCATTTATCTGTATTATCTGTCCCTTGTTCAAACATGGAACTAACTGAAATTGGTTAGAACAGAGAACTTGGCTTCCATTAACTATCACAGTCAAATGGGACAATCTTTAGCCTCCAGTTGCCTCAAATTGATATTTATGATGAAAGGTCTTGAATTGGACGCTGAATTAGGCTCTTTTGTGCAAAGTGTCTCCATTGGAGCTGCAACAGCCACCTAATTAACAAACAAGAAGCCCTAACCTTAAAAACTGACATTTGCCAGCACACAGAAGCTTAGCTGCAGGCTGTCAGAGAACTATAGGCAGGGATTTCAAGTTGGGCAGACGGGAGCCGGACACCGACTTAAAAGGTGGTGCCAAACCCACTTCTGCCTCGCCTGGGGATCCAACCTGCATTTTATGGGTCCCCAGGCGTTAATTGTTCCGAGGCGGGACTTCCACCTGCTTGAGGGAGGATATCCCGCTTCATTGAGCTGCTGGCCAATCAGAGGGCCGGCAGCTCTTAGTCCCAGCAGCGCCACTGGGAGCTGTGACCACTGCTGGGACTGCAGCCAAGCTGAAGACACGGAGCTGGGAAGACAGGTAGGGTTTGGTTGCCTTGCCAGGGGTAATCAGTCGGGCCCCACCGAGGCAAGGGTGGTCGGTTAGGGGGAAGGGGGGTGTATTGGGTGCCCGGGGTGGTTGGAGTAGTAGGGGGGCCCTCCATTGGGCACCCTGTGCCCGATGAGCAGGGCCACCCCTGAGTCGATCGGAAGCTGCCTGGTTTTTACAGACGGCTTTGCCCGGCTCCAGGACACTCACTTGCCATGTGTAAAATCCGCGTGGAGGTGGGCGAAGGCCCTTAAGTGGCTGTTAAGTGGCCACTTAAGGGCCTTGATTGGCCTGGGGCGAGTGGGCCATTTTTCTCCGTAAAGGGGGCGGAGGTGGGAGTGGGTCGGGAAAGCTTTCTGGAGCCTCCTGCTTCATTTTACGTCACCCCTCACCACCATCCGGCTCGTTGGGGTGGCGTAAAATTCCGGCCATAGAATCAGAGTGGTTACAGCACAGAAGGAGGCCATTTGGCTCATCATGTCTGTGCCAGTTCTCTGCAAGACCAACTCAGCTAGTTCCACTCCCCTGCCATTTCCCTGTAACCCTGCAAATGTTTTCCCTTCAGGTGCTTATACAATTCCCTCTTGGAAACTATGATTTAATCTGCCTTCACCACATGCACAGGCTGTGCATTCCAGATGATCACCACTTACTGCGTGTGTTACGAACAAGATGGGAGGAGTGCATTGTCTTTTCTAGTTCAACTTCTCCACAGGTCACAATATATATTTAAATGTATACCCAGTTACTGATATGGTCAATCATAGACTTTACACTTTATCCCAGAACAAAATATACCATATGCATTTTGGAAGATCTAATACAGGTGGGAAGTATACAGTAAACGGCAGAACCCTTAGGAGTATTGACAGGCAGAGAGATCTGGGTGTACAGGTCCACCGGTCACTGAAAGTGGCAACACAGGTGGATAAGATAGTCAAGAAGGCATACGGCATGCTTGCCTTCATCGGTCGGGGCATAGAGTATAAAAATTGACAAGTCATGCTGCAGCTGTACAGAACTTTAGTTAGGCCACACTTGGAATATTGCGTGCAATTCTGGTCGCCACACTACCAGAAGGACGTGGAGGCTTTGGAGAGGTTACAGAAGAGGTTTACCAGGATGTTGCCTGGTCTGGAGGGCATTAGCTGTGAGGAGAGGTTGGATAAACTCAGATTGTTTTCACTGGAATGACGGAGGTGGAGGGGCGACATAATAGAGGTTTACAAAGTTATGAGTGGCATGGACAGAGTGGATAGTCAGAAGCTTTTTCCCAGGGTGGAAGAGTCAGTTACTAGGGGACATAGGTTTAAAGTGCGAGGGGAAAAGTTTAGAGGGGATGTGCGAGGCAAGTTCTTTGCACAGAGGGTGGTGAGTGCCTGGAACTTGCTGCCGGGGGAGGTGGCGACGTTTAAGAGGCATCTTGGCAAATCTTGACAAATCCATGAATAGGATGGGAATAGAGGGATATGGTCCCCGGAAGTGCAGAAGGTTTTAGTTTAGACAGGCATCAAGATCGGTGCGGGCTTGGAGGGCCGAATGGCCTGTTCATGTGCTGTACTGTTCTTTGTTCAACCAGGTTTGTGTAATAGACAACAAAATTATCAGTTTATTATCAAACAAGACTTAATCAGTAATGAAGCAAAGTATTAATACACAGAGTGAAATATGAAAGTTCCCTTTTTACCTTAGCCACACACATATACACACAAACACACACACAGGTTAACTGAAAAATAGAGATTTTTTTCTTTAGAGCTCTGTTCCAAAAAAAAAGACATAAAATACTTTAGCCAAATACTTGCTAAGAGAAGATATGGAAAGATGTCAGTTGTCCCTTTTTGGTTTGGCATCCCAAATACGCGTAGATTGTTGTCACTGGGATCATTCTAGAACAGCTCTTTTCAGGCGATGTTGAAGATCAGTTTGGCAGGTTTTCCAAGCAAAATGTGGCATCAGGGGTTTCTGACAGGCCTTCGGGAGGAATGCAGCATCAATTTCTCTATTTCGTACACTTGCTTCAAAGAGCTTCTCAAAGAGATGGAAAAGCAGTCAGGCTTTTCGAAGAGATAGAAAAGGCTGAGCTGGGGTTTTGTCCTTGGCAGGTTGATTCTTAAACTCCTTTCAGAACACTGTCCAAACCCCAACTGACTGTCCAAAGTGAAACCAAAAACCATCTCAAGAGTCAAGCTTCCTGACCCATACAAATCTTAACCTGTCACTTCTCTGTAAACATCTCCCCTTAGTCCAAAAAGCCCATGCTGGGTATTTATCTGAAGACAGGTGACTTCCAGTAAGAGTTATTTACAAATCAAGTCCATTCAGCGTCCTTTCAATTACCCCAGTGAAACCATAGAATCCTTTTCAGTTTTCCTAAATAAAACAATGTCCATAATTCTAAAATACATGAGTCCTCAAAAAAAAAACTAAACAAAAAGTATAGAAGTCCCATTGTAACATATGAAAATAAGTTCTTCCTCATGCCGCCGTTGGTCCTTTTGACAATCGCTTTAAGTTGGTACCTTCTGGTTCATGACCCTTCCACCAATGGGAACAGTTTTTCTCTATCTACAGTGTCTAGACTCCTCATGATTTTGAACACCTCTATCAAATCTCCTCTCAACTTCCTCTTCTGTAGGGAGCAATACCCCACCTTCTCCAATCTATCCATGTAGCTGAAACCCCTCATCCATGGAGCCATTCTTGTAAAACATTTCTGCACTCTCTCCAAATCTTTCACATCCTTCCTAAAGTGCGGTGCCCATAATTGGGCACAATACTCCAGTTGCGGCTGAACCAGTGTTTTATAAAGGTGCATCATAACTTCCTTGTTTTGGTACTCCATGCTTCAATTTATAAAGCCCAGGATCCTGTATGCCTTTTTAACTACTTTCTCAATTTGACCATTTGTGCACATAACCCCCCAGATCTCTCTGTTCCTGCACCCCCATTAGAATTGTATCCTTTATTTTATATTGCCTCTTCCTACCAAAATGACTCACTTCACATTTCTCCACTTTAAATGTCATCTGCCACATGTCCACCCATTCCACCTGCCTGTCTATGTCCTTTTGAAGTTTATCACTATCCTCCTCACCGTTCATAACACTTCCAACGTTTTGTGTCTTCTGCAAATTTTGAAATTGTGCCCTGGACACCAAAGTCTAGGTCATTAATATATATCAATAAAAGGAGTGGTTCTAGTCTTGGCCCCATGGGGAAACTCACTGCATACCTTCCCCAAGTCTGAAAAATGACCATTCATTACTACTGTCTACTTCCTGTCTCTCAGCCACCTTCATATTCCATGGGTTCCGACTTTGCTGGCAAGCCTATTATGTGGCACTTTATCAAATGTTTTTTTGGAATTTATGTACACCACACCAACTGCATTACCCTCATCAACTTCCTCAGTTATGGCACCAAAAAACTCAATCAAATTAGTTAAACGCAAGTTGCCTTTAACGAATCCATCCTGGCTTTCCTTAATTAATCCACACTTGTCCAAGTGACTGCGAATATTGCTCTGGATTATTGTTTCTAAAAGCTTTTCCACCACAGAACTGAGTCTGTTGGAAAATTTCCCACCGCAGAGCTGCATGTTTATTTATCTCTCTAAATGTTAGTGTCCTCTGGTCTAATGATTATTTTAAAGTTCAAGTTTTGAGGTTGGGAATTCTTCGGAATCATATGTGGAAACCATCAAAAAATCTGTACTCCATTATTCAAGACACAGGCTGCAGAATGTGTTAAAAGTAATGTATTCTTTAATGACTGGGGTCCAATGAGTTAACCAATGGGAACTTGCTGCAATTTTGGAAGTTATAAATAGGAACTGCTTTGAGCAGTGAAGATGTGTGGCATTGCTCCAAGATTATGATTGAACTTCTCCTGTAAACTAACCATTTCTCCTGAATTTTTCTGTATTTAATTTACTGTCTAGTTTCTCATGTTTATTTCAGTGAAAATTCTCCAAGAAAAGCATGGAAATAATGAACTGCTATGGTATTTATTTTGTAATATGGTAAAGAAATAAAATAGTTACACCATGTTGAGACCTCATTAAGTCACAAATGCCTCAATTTCCTCAATAGGCCCGACGTATTGAAAATTCTTTCTCTGTCTTACTCCTGCAATTAATCTATATTTTATTTTGTTGCCTGTATCCGTTTACTGGTAAGTTAACCCATAAAATATAGGAAGGGCTACAGATATGGCATAGGTTTTTAAACTGTGGTTCACGGACCCTAGGATGCCTGGAAGGTTAACCCAGGAGGGGCACAAGACTCTCAGTTTTCTTTCTGTCTGGGGTCAGGCACAGTGTCTTGGGAATTTTGTATTTCATTCTGCACCTTATGTATTTTGTGACTTATGATCACATTATTTTTGTTGCTGTAAATTTACTAATAGAACTATTTTCTCAATGATAGATCTGTTCTCCTTTGGATAGTTGATACTAGCTTTTGGAAATTCGGACAGGGGTCTCTGAGGAATGTGCCAATATTTGCAGGACATCCCCCACCCAGAGAAGTTTGAAAAACAATGACCAATGAGACCATGTGTGTTTAGTTTTAGACAAGTCAGCTGTTTTTTTCTGTGTAACACAGTTGTCTGCTGGAAGCAAGATAAAAATTACAGAGCATTAAAATCGCAATAGCAGTCGATTTACAATAAATCTGAATTTATTGCTGCAATATAAATAGATCTTGAAAATTTATTAAATATTTTTTAGAAAGTAGCTTGAATTAGAATTTGCTCAGATTTGACTAAATTGCTATCATTTACATTGAGTCTTTAAATCTAAATAGCTTTTAACTTAGATTTGATCAAAATTAACAATCTTGTTTCAAAAGGGTCTTTAGACAGCTGTTCCACTTCGGCACCCCTAGCTCCCTTTGATGTTATCATCACTTGATTTAACTTGAGCTTGTTACATGGTTTACCTTCAGGCTGCAGACTTGACAGTGCAGCAGCAATAAAGGAATGAACAATGATTCCTTCACTTGGTTAATACTTATATTGTTATAAGGTAATTCTCTTCATGATTTTATTCATTTTGCTTTCTGAGTAATTGAATCCAAGGGAAACTAGTTGCACTTGTTTTTTTGTGGGTCATCAATGAGTTTACTTTCTGTCTTTAGAACTGTAGACAATTTCTATTGCACAACATTTATGAAATTGCAAGGGCTTAATATTACAGTAGAATTAGACAGCTGAAACTAGATTATATTTATTTACAATACTTGTAAGCTAAAACTGTAATTTCTTATGTTATTCTGTAACAGTAATGCTAAAATAACAATTCAGAGATGGAGGCTGAATTTTGTTGAGTTCTCGACCGCCATGGAGCACGTTGCTGGGATTGCTGGGCCCGATATTCCCGACGGTGATGAAGCTCCAAGGCGGTACCCCCCCACCATCTCCCCACTGCTGCTCGGCAATGGGACCCACATTTAAATATTGAAATTGAGGACATTTTCTGTGTATTGTGGCGGGGGGGGGGGTGGGGGCAGTGGTGGCGGGAATGGGTCACACACTCATGTACAGTGTAGTGGGATGGTGGGGGGGGGGGTGTTCTGGGGTTGAACTTTGTACTCTCTGTACAGGTCTGGTAGCCCTTTAAGAATGGTGCCAGCGCCTGCACAAAGCCAGCTGATGCTATTGCCCGCGTCGCAGAGCCCGTCTTCGCCACGTGATTGGTGGGGGGTGGGGGGAGGGCAGGCAGCCCTGCATATTGTAGGCCTGATGCCTGCAGCACTATTTTTAATGATTTTTTATTTTATTTATTTTATTTCTGCCTTCCTTCTGATATGTTTTTGATTTTTTTTAAAAAGAACCTGTATTAATGCTGTAGTTAATTTTTAAAGATTACTTTGTAGACATTGATTTAAAGCTAAGTGTGATTGTGCTTGTTGTGTGATTGCCGTTAAGAGTATTTTACCTTTAAAATCTTAGTATGCTAACGAGACAAGTACCAGGACATCGTCATGTGACTACATGCTAGTCTCACTCTGCTACTGTAACACCAAGAGGCAAGTCTTATAATAGTTAGCTCTGTACTGTATATATTAGTTAGCTATTTAATAAACCTGTTCTGAGATCTTCAAACAACCTGAACTCCACACATCTCATTTGTGTTGCATCAGACAACATAAAAGAAGCTTCTCATTGCATGGTGGCAGCGGTGGATAAAAAAAGCTTCTCATTACTGTGCTCTGACTAAGTCAAGTAATTAATCAATTATGTAATCAATGGCAATCAATAGTATGAATGTGTTTTTCTGCAAGAACTTTGTCTTTTTGTTTTCATGCTGGTCAGGGTAGGCCATACACAGCTGTTGTGTTGTATAAACTACTTTTTTCTTGAAAATAACGGTTGTTTCCCATTGTTTAAACAGAAGTCAGTTCTTATGGTATTCGATGACCCTTTAATTACAAGCCAGGACACATGGGGTGGTCCACTATGGTGTAAAGTCAGAAGATGGAGTTTAATTGATGGACAGTATAACCTAATTGATGCAGGTGAGAGACACCATCAAAGGATGTGTAAACAGCCTGGCAGCCTCATAGTGCCTGTGAGAAGAATTTGATAAGGACTCATCTGGTTCACTAATGTCCTTTAGGGAAGGAAATCTGCTGTCCTTACCTGGTCTGGCTTACATGTGACTCCAGACCCACAGCAATGTGGTTAACTCTCAAATGACCTCTGAAATGGCCTAACAAGCCACTCAGTTGCATCTAACCGCTATGAAGTCAATAAAGAATGAAACCGGATGGACCACCCGGCAACAATCTAGGCACCGGAAATGACAACAGCAAACCCAGCCCTGTCGACCCTGCAAAGTCCTCCTTACTAGCATCTGGTGGCTTGTGCCAAAGTTGGGAGAGCTGTCCCACAGACTAGTCAAGCAACAGCCTGACATAGTCATACTCACCAAATCATACCTTACGGACAAGGCCCACTTACCGCGATCCCGATCTCCAGGTAGGTCCTGTCCCACCGGCAGGACAGACCCAGCAGAGGTGGCGGCACAATGATATACTGTCAGGAGGAAGTTGCCCTGGGAGTCCTCAACATCGATTCCAGACCCCATGAAGTCTCATGGCATCGGGTCAAACATGGGCAAGGAAACCTCCTGCTGATTACCACCCACTGCTCCCCCTCAGCTGATGAATCAGTACCCCATGTTGAACACCACTGGAGGAAGCACTGAGGGTGGCAAGGGCACAGAGTATACTCTGGGTGGGAGACATCAATGTCCACCACCAAGAGTGGCTCGGTAGCGCCACTACTGACCGAGCTGGCCGAGTCCTAAAGGACTCGCTAGACTGCTAGACTGGGTCTGCGGCAGGCAGTGAGGGGAACATATACTTGACCACGATCCTCACCAATCTGCCTGCCGTAGATGCATCTGTCCAAGACAGTAATGGTAGGAGTGACCACCGCACAGTCCTTGTGCAGACAAAGTCCCGTCTTCACATTGAGTATACCCTCCAACGTGTTGTGTGGCACTACCACCGTGCTAAATAGGATAGATTTCGAACAGATCTAGCAATGCAAAACTGGGCATCCATGAGGTGCTGTGGGCCATCAGCAGTAGCAGAAATGTACTCAACCACAATCTGTAACCTCATGCCCCAGCATATCCCCCACTCCACCAATACCATCAAGCTGGGGGACCAGTGCTGGTTCAATGAACAGTTCAGGAAGGCATACCAGGAGCAGCACCGGGCATATCTAAAAATGAGGTGTCAATCTGGTGAAGCTAAAACCCAGGGCGACTTGTGTGCCAAACAGCGGAAACAGCAAGCGACAGCCAGAACTAAGCGATCCCACAACCAACGGATCAGATCTAAGCTCTGCAGTCCTGCCACATCCAGTCGTGAATGGTGGTGGACAATTAAACAATTAGCAGGAGGAGGTGGCTCCACAAATATCCCCATCCTCAATGATGGGGGAGCCCAGCACATCAGTGCGAAAGATAAGGCTGAAGCATTTGCAACAATCTTCAGCCAGAAGTGCCGAGTGGATGATCCACCTCACCCTCCTCCCCAGCATCACAGATGCCAGTCTTCAGCCAATTCGATTCATTCTGCTTGATATCAAGAAATGACTGAAGGCACTGGATACTGCAAATGCTACGGGCCCTGACAACATTCCGGCAATAGTACTGAAGATCTGTGCTCCAGAACTTGGACACCCGCTTGCCACGTGTGGGCGGCAGTGGCGGCGGAGGCGGGAGTGGGTCGGGAAAGCCTCCTGGCGTCTCCCGCTCCATTTTACACCACTCCCCCCTCTCCCCCCCAGCCAAGCTGTTCCTGCACAGCTACAACACTGGCATCTACCCAGCAATGTGGAAAATTGCCCAGGTATGTCCTGTACACAAAAAGGACAAATCCAACATGGCCAATTACCGCCCCATCAGTCTACTCTCAATCATCGATAAAGTGATGGAAGCTGTCGTCAACAGTGCTATCAAGCGGCACTTGCTTAGCAATAACCTGCTTAGGGGCGCTCAGTTTGGGTTCCATCAGGGCCACTGAACCCTGACCTCATTGGCCTTGGTTCAAACATGGATAAAAGAGCTGAACTCAAGAGGTGAGGTGACAGTGACAGCCCTTGACACCAAGGCAGCATTTGACCGAGTATGGCATCAAGGAGTCCGAGCAAAACTGGAGTCAATGGGAATCAGGGGAAAACACTCTGCTGGAGTCATACCCAGTGTAAAGAAGGATGGTTGTGGTTGTTGGAGGCCAATCATCTGAGCTCCAGGACATCACTGCAGGAGTTTCTCAGGGTAGTGTCCTAGGCCCAACCATCTTCAGCCATTTCATCAATGACCTTCCTTCAATCATAAGGAAATGGGGATGTTCGCTGATGATTGCACAATGTTCAGCATCATTCGCGACTCCTCAGATACTGAAGCAGTCCATGTAGAAATTCAGCAAGACCTGGGCTGAATTTTACGCCACCCCAAAGAGCAGGATGGTGGCAGGGGGGAGAGGGGGGGGGGTGGCGTAAAATGGAGCGGGAGACGCCAGGAGGCCTTCCCGACCCACTCCCGCCTCCGCCGCCACTGCCGCCCACATGTGGCAAGCGGGTGTCCAAGGCCCGAGAGATGCTGCCTGACAAACGCAGGCGGCTCTCGAGCAACCCGGGGTGCCCTCATGATCGGGCACCCTGTGCCCGATGGAGGGCCACCCCCACTACCCCAACCACCCCAAAGACCCAACACTCTCCCTTTCCCCCCAATAGACCACCCTTGCCTCACCAGGGCCTGACCGATTGCCCCCGGCGAGGCAACAAAAACTTGCCTGCCTTCCTGGCACCCCAGCATCTTCACTTCCAGCTGGGCTGTAGCCCCAGCAATGGCCACTGCTCCCGGTGGCGCTGCTGGGTCTAGGAACTGCCGGCCCACTGATTGGCTGGCAGCTCTATTAGGCGGGACTTCCTACCTCAAGCAGGTGGAAGTCCTGCCTCAGAACAATTAAAGCCTAGGGACTTGCAAAATACGGGTTGGATGCCCAGGCGAGGCGGAAGCAGGTTCGCCACAGACTTTTCAGTCCGTGGCCGGCTCCCCTCTGCCTATCATAAAGTCCCGCTCTGGATAATATCCAGGCTTGGGCTGATAAGTGGCAAGTAACAGTTGCAGCACACAAGTGCCAGGCAATGACCATCTCCAACAAGAGAGAATCTAACCATCTCCCCTTGACATTCAACAGCATTACCATCGCTGAATTCCCCACTATCAACATCCTAGGGGTTACCATTGACCAGAAACTGAACTGGACCAGGCATACAAGTACTGTGGCTACAACAGCAGGTCAGAGACTGGGAATTCTGCAGCGAATAACTCACATCCTGACTCCACAAGGCCTGTCCACCATCTACAAGGCACGTCAGGAGAGTGATGAGTGCAGCTCCAGCAACACTGAAGAAGCTCAACACCATCCAGGACAAAGCAGTGATTGGATCATCCACAAACATTCACTCCCTCCAGCACCGATGCACGGTGGCAGCAGTGTGTACCATCTACAAGATGCACTGTCGCAATGCACCAAGGCTCCTTAGACAGCACCTTCCAAACCCATGACTTCTACCACCTAGAAGGACAAGGGCAGCAAATGCATGGAAACACCACCACCTGCAAGTTCCCCTCCAAGCCACACACCATCCTGACTTGGAACTATATCGCCGTTCCTTCACTGTCACTGGGTCAAAGTCCTGCAACTCCCTTCCTAACTGCACTGTGGGTGTACCTACCCGACATGGAGTGGTCCAAGAAGGCAGCTCACCACCACCTTCTCAAGGACAATTAGGGATGGGCAATTGGGAGGGGCGTAAAATGGGTTGGGAGGCTGGGGGTCCCTTTCCAACCTGCTACCGCCTCCATTGCCAATTTACGCGGGGCAGCGGTGGTGAGAAACGGCCTGCCCGCCCCAGGCCAATTAAGGCCCTTAAGTGGCCAATTAATGACCACTTCAGGGATTCCACCCGCCGCCAAGGGGATTTTACCATTGGCTGGCGGGTGGCTGAGGCCTCAGAAAAGCCATCTGATAAAACTCGGCAGCCTTCTGTTGGCCTGGGGAGGGAGCTTCCTGATTGGGACCCTGTACCCCATGGAGTGCTGCCCCCGAAGCCCCAGCTGCCCCCAATGCCCAACCAACACCCGCCCCCCCACCCAAACGACCCCACCCCCGCCTCACCAGCGTCCGACTGATTGCCCCTGGCAAAGCCCCAAAAACGTACCTCTTTTCTGGTGCTGTCCATCATCTTCATCCTGAAGTTGGGTTGCAGTCCCAGCAGTGGCCACCGCTCCCGGTGGCGCTGCTGTGATTAAGAACTGCCGGCAGCTCCATTAGGTGGGACTTCTTGCCTCAATGAGGTGGCAGTCCCTCCCAAGATCAATAAAGGGCCTGGGAACTATAAAATCCGGTCTGGATCCCCAGGCCCGGTGGAAGTGAGATCGCCAACGACTTTTCGGCCGGTGGACGGCTCCCCCCCACCATCAAATCCAGCCCTTAAGATCTAATTCTTCAGTTTTCCACATTAACATTTCACAGTGCCACTAAATTAAAATATGTTTGAAAAAGGATCTGTACAGGATGTATAGAATTCTCTTTTTATTAATTATTTTCCAGTCATAAAAATATGCTCGAAAACATGCTTTAATAAATTGTTTGCAATATTTGCAAGGCAAATTAATATTCTGATTAATCGTTAAATTTTAAGTAAATTTATTATATAAATGTTTCCTACTTCCACAGTTTGAATGATTTAGTTTTTAGTTAAACTGCCAAGTTCCATCAATCTAGACAAGAATGTTGTGCTGGAACAAGGTACATGTTAAAGTATTCAAAACAAAGCTACATTACAAGCTAATATCATTTACAGCTTCCATTTTTAAAATTCACATAAATGCATCATCCTAGTTAAATTAGCAATAAATATTTTAACTCTGTGTCTATTTTCAATAATTATATAATAGACACTGCAAAAGGACACCAACCCCTTGAGCACCAGACATTCTGCAACTGTCAAAGTACAAACACATTGTTGTTAAATAACAGGCGCACATTTAAAAAATTTTCTCTGCTACCCAGTGAAGTTAAGAATTAGAATTAGAACATTACAGCGCAGTACAGGCCCTTCGGCCCTCGATGTTGCGCCGACCTGTGAAACCATCTAACCTACACTATTCCATTTTCATCCATATGTCTATCCAATGACCACTTAAATGCCCTTAAAGTTGGCGAGTCTACTACTGTTGCAGGCAGGGCGTTCCACGCCCCTCCTACTCTCTGAGTAAAGAAACTACCTCTGACATCTGTCCTATATCTATCACCCCTCAACTTAAAGCTATGTCCCCTCGTGTTTGCCATCACCATCCGAGGAAAAAGACTCTCACTATCCACCCTATCTAACCCTCTGATTATCTTATATGTCTCTATTAAGTCACCTCTCCTCCTCCTTCTCTCCAATGAAAACAACCTCAAGTCCCTCAGCCTTTCCTCGTAAGACCTTCCCTCCATACCAGGCAACATCCTAGTAAATCTCCTCTGCACTCTTTCCATAGCTTCCACATCCTTCCTATAATGCGGTGACCAGAACTGCACGCAATACTCCAGGTGCGGTCTCACCAGAGTTTTGTACAGCTGCAGCATGACATCGTGGCTCCGAAACTCGATCCCCCTACTAATAAAAGCTAACACACCATATGCCTTCTTAACAGCCCTATTAACCTGGGTAGCAACCTTCAGGGATTTATGTACCTGGACACCAAGATCTCTCTGTTCATCTACACTACCAAGAATCTTCCCATTAGCCCAGTACTCTGCATTCCTGTTACTCCTTCCAAAGTGAATCACCTCGCACTTTTCCGCATTAAACTCCATTTGCCATCTCTCAGCCCAGCTCTGCAGGTTGTGAAAAGACACAGAAAAAGGTATTGTCAGGCAAACCCCCACTTGCCAAGACTGAGGCACACATTATTTTGCCATATGAACTGAAAAATCGCAAGCCCTGAGTGGAAGGATATTTGCATAATACCAGACAATGTTGAAACAATGGGAGGCCCAGAAGTTGTTGCCCAATACACAGAAGTAGTCAGACCAGTTTTAGCCACATGACTATGGCTGTTGCAGAGAAGTTGCACTTCCCACAAAGGATTTTTGAAGAGACTGTTCCATATAAAGACTAGCCTGCTGGGCAACTTGGGAGCTTTTTTTGAATTTGAACTCCCAAACAAAGGGATTTGAGACAGAGAGCTGTGTGCTCCTGGAACTGAAGCAAGAACATCTCTCTCCTGCCTGCCTGCTTGCCTGTCTGTCTGCCTGCCTTAATCTCTTCTCAGATAACTGAAACCAATGAAACACAAAGAGAGAGAGGGTTGCCACGTGAACAAAGTTTTAAGAAGATTACTGGGCCCCAACGAAAGGCAAGAATCTAACTTCAATCAAGGACTACAGCAAGCTCAAGAAACAGTAACAAGATATTGCCTCAAACTATACTATTTATCTTTTCTTCTACTCTTTTTTGTCCCTATCTTGCAAGTTTATATCGCATGTACATGCTAGCATGAGCACATCATCTATCTGTAGGCTTGAATCGTATTAGAGTTTAAGGTTTAATAAATTTCATCTTTCTGCTTTAAACCAAAGAAAGCCTGTTTGTGCTCATTTATTTGCCTTATAATTGGAAACTGTGAACACGGATTCACAAAAAAAGGGAGCTCAAAGCATAGTGTGTTTAAAATTAAACCCTATTACTATAAGACCAGGTGAAGACAGCAAAAGACCCCTAGACATTGCTCACCTGGTCGTAACAGAAATTGGGTGCTAGCGTTCGGATTGTTACCCACAGACAAATGAGTTAAATTGAAGTGTGAAGCCAAATTGTTCCCAATCAAAAAAAAGAGCAAATCAATACAGGTTTTCTTATGGTTGTGTGTGATTGAATACTAACATGTCTGCAAGTGAAGCGAGTTGCTCTCCAAGCCAGGGTGAAGTAACTTGAGATAAATTAAAAGCACTGTCTATGGAGGAGTTGAGAAAAATGGCTGAGCAGCGTGGGATCATTGTACGTGGCGAGGCTAGGACGTCTGAACTCCTAAGACTAATGGCCAGTCATTTTTCCCTTGAATCTGAAGAAGCAGAAGCAGTGTTAGAAACAGACCCAGACAGGGTACTGCTAGCGAAGATACAATTGGAAGAAAAAAAACTTGAATTAGAAGACAAGGAACGAGAAAGAGAGACAGGAAAAAGAGAGAGAGAGACGGAGAGGGAGAAAGAAAGAGCCTTCCAAATAGAGCATGAAGAAAAACAAAGACAGGAGAAAGAATGAGAGAGGGAGGAGAGAGAGAGAGAAAGAATATTCCAGAAAGAATATGAAGAAAGAGTTATGGTGGCTTGAGTTAGCTCGGGGCAACAGAGTAACCCTAGTGAAAGCATGGCCAATATGGAGGATCAGAATTCGGGCTTGAATACAAGACTGCTAAAACTCACCCACTTGATTCCAAAATTCAATGAGGAATATGTAGAAGCGTTTTCTGCGTCTTTTGAGAAACTGGCAAGGCAGCTAAACTGGCCAGCTGAGACCTGGTCTCTTTTACTGCAAAGCAAACTAACTGGAAAAGCCCATGAGGTCTATTCTTCGCTGCCTGATGAGAGTTCATCAACCTATGAACTGACCAAAAATGCTCTCCTCGGGGCATATTAATTAGTAGCTGAAGCCTACCGCCAGAAGTTTAGAACCCTCAAAAAGCAAGCCAATCAAACTTATCTGGAGTTTGAAAGAAGCAAGCAGCTGGTTTTTGACCAGTGGCTGAAGGCTTTAAAGATACAGCTTAGCTATGAGACTCTCAGAGAAGTAATCCTGTTAGAGGAATTTAAAAACTCCCATTCTCAATAAAAATATGTCGAGGAGCAGCGAGTTCAGGGAGCCTGGCAAGTGGCCGTTCTAGCTGATGAATTTTCTTTAATCCATAAGTGGTTTCCCAGGGGATAACCTTTCCTGATCACCCCCACAAATCCGAAAAGGACAAGGGGTGGGAAGGTGATAGAAACCCACATAGTCCTGGAAAAGAAAGGAAAGCAGGAGACACATGGAGCCCTCCTCCAGCCAAAACGAAAGGTGCTGTGAGCAAGCGTGAGACCTGGAGACCTGTGTGCTCCACTCTAACAAGGCAGGGCATTTAAAAGCTGACTGCTGGAAATTAAAGGGGCAACTGGTAGGGTTAATTAGGGCACACCCCACTCAGTGAAGATGAGGGCCTGATGGAAAACATGGAACCGGCTGTGACTTTGACTGTAGTAAGGTTGCAACCCAGGAAGCTTACTACGGCCAGGGCAGGAAAAGCTAATAGGATTCCTGAAGGTTATCAGGGTTTTTATCTGAAGGGAAAGTAACCCCCTATCCCTTGAGTGCGTCCAGCAAGCCCATGGTGATTCTCAGGGACACAAGGGCCACCAGATCTCTTTTACTGGGAAAAGGCCTGACCAGGTGCATCTGGAGTGCGACCTAGTTTTGGGAGCGGTGACTGTAGGGATTGTCCCTAGTTTGCCTGTGGACAGGGTTGACCTGCTCCTCGGTAATGATCTAGCCGGGGTAGCCCCCCCCCCCCCACCCAGCCCCAGTCATGAATGAAAGACCGCAGGAGGTCAGAAAGACCAGGCAGTGGCAGGAGACAGTCTCCTGCAGAGTCCCTGAATGTGTAGTGGATCAGGCCATGATTAAACCAACTCCCCCAGAGGAGACTGCATTGACATTGCAGGCAAATGACCATGAGGTCTGCCTGGCCAAGACTTTCTTTGGAAAGTTAGGAGACCCAGCGAATGAATTAAATAGACTTTCCCTAGATGAGGCTGAACGAGCTAACCCAGTATTGCAAGGGTTAGCACAGGCTGCCCAGTCTGAAAGTGAAGCAGAGGGAGTCCCTGATTGCTACTATTTAAAGAATGAGGTACTGATGAGGAAATGGAGTTCCCCTCACAGACCTGAGAGCAAGGAGTGGACAGTAGTTCACCAGTTAGTGGTGCCACAGAGGTACCGGGGAGAAATATTAAGAAGGGCCCACGAGACTACAGTGGCTGTACATGCCGGTATACGAAAGACCAAAACCTGCATAAGGCAGCAGTTTAACTGGCCAGAACTCCACCAAGATGTGCCAGGTTGAAGAGAAACCCCAACCTACAGTGAAACCTGCACCCCTAAGTCCTGTACTGGTGTTAGGAGGACCCGCCAGCAGAGGGCTGGTGAACTGTAAGGGACCCCCGCTGAGAACAAAAGGGGACCGGCACATGGCTGGCAAAAGTTTAGAAAGAGAAGAGGAAAAGGTGACCCAGAGGGCAAGTTAAAGGAAATCCAGGAAGAATCCCGAATGAAAACCCCTACTGCCCAGTCAACCAACCCAAAAAAATGTGAAAAGTTACACCCCACATCCTCCTATGTAAATGCAGACTCTAGAAGAACCCCACCAGAGTTGCTAACAGCATTTACAGGAACCTCCAGAGACAAAGAGAGAGCTTTAGGGAATTGAGAAACTGTGAGGGTGATGCCTCACCTAGTTGAAGGGTCGCCTGAAAATGCAGTTAAGTCTGCACAAATACCTGCAGGTAGGAGTGTCCCAGAGAACAAAGGAGAGAGTAAAAGAGACTCCTCCCCCACAGTCAGAAGAAAAGGGAACCACCCATTCCCTGAAGCCAAAAGTCTTTGCATGAATCAGGGAGTTCAGGATAGACCCGCCCCTCTACTGACTCTCCTGGAGGAAAAAAGGGAGAATTCATGCAGCTCTGGTTTCCCAGAACAGACTATTTTTAATGAGCTTCAAAAGTGGTGAATGAATGAGAGAAATGCATGGTTTTCTTTCTGTATCTTATATTTCTCTCAAACTCTGTAATGAAATGTGCCATTTTCTTCAAATTGCATTTCACTTCCCTGGGTGTGGTGGTGTCAGGCAAATCCCCACCTGCCAAGACTGAGGCACACATTATTTCTCCACATGAACAGAAACTTAAAATCGCAAGCCCTGAGTGGAAGGACATTTGCATAATACCAGACAATGTTGAAACAATGGGGGCCCCAGCAGTTGCTGCCCAAACACAGAAGCGGTCAGACCAGTTTTAGCCACATGATTATGGCTGTTACAGAGAGGTTGCACTTCCCACAAAGGATTTTTGAAGAGACTGTTGCATATAAAGAGCTGGTCACATGACTAGCCTGCTGGGCAACTTGGGAGTTTTTTTGAATTTGAACTCCCAAACAAAGGGATTTGAGGCAGACTGCCGTGTGCTCCTGGAACTGTAGCAAGAACACCTCTCTCCTGCCTGCCTGCCTGCCTGACTGTCTGCCTGTCTTCATCCCTTCTCAGGTAACTGAAACCATTGAAGACACGTGAAACACAAAGAGAGAAAGGTTTGCCACGTGAACAATGTTTTAAGAAGATTACTGGGCCCCAATGAAACGCAAGAATATAACTTCAATCAAGGACTACAGCGAGCTTGAGAAACAATAACAAGATATTGCCTCAAACTGTTCTACTTAACTTTTATTTTTTTTTGCTGTTCATGGCAGCACTGCATACATTGGGACACATTAAAGGAGAAATGTTAGTGCTTGAACTGTAATAATTGTGAACATTTAATTAAAATCACAAAAATTGTTTTGACAAAGATGAGATATTTTGTGCATGGTTTCTTTTATTTTTGCTTGGATCTTAAACAGCAGCTTTGATCATATTCATTAAAATTTTGCTCAGAGATGGAAGTCTTGAACTTCCTCTAGGCTACTACACTGCCAGATATATGGTGGGGCAGGACTTCAGCCCAGTGATTGGGCTGGGCACTGACCCCATCCAAAATCCCAGTGACAGAATGTGCTCAGCAGGATTGTCCTCGCCTGAACACCTCCGTTCAGTCCGCAAGTGTGACCCTGAACTTCCTGTCACTTATCATTTTACTTCTTCACCTTGCTCCCCACTTTTCCCCACTTTGTTTCTTTCTTAATCCCTTTACTTTGTGTTCTGCCGGCTGCTATTTTGCAATTTACACTACATCCAGACACATCTTTTGTTTCTTTACTTGGCTTTGTACAATGAAACCATTTGTCATTTAATCTCTCCTGCCCTCCACCCTATCACAGTCCTTCTCTTTTGTTCTTTTACCCCACCCCCACCCCAGGTTTCACTTGCTGCAAGTCGACTACATTTATAACTTTTACCAGTTCTAATGAAAGGCCATCGACCTGAAACGTTAACCCTATTTTACTCTCCACAGATGCTGCCTGACCTGCTGAATATTTCCAGCATTTTCTGCTTTTGTTCTCATCTTTGTCTGCTGTGGGTGGGCCCATGAATTGTGCTGAGCCTGGAAAGGGAAAAGCGGGACAATGGTCAGCAGTTAGTGCAAGGCCATGCAGAGACAGTTGAGTGGTAGTACAAAGCAGCAGCACTTTGTCATAGTAAATGTATTTAGGCAAATAATTTGCTGAGAAGAAACAAAGAGGGTAATGTGGACAAATACCCTGTGGAGCATGTCCTCTAACTACACCAGTTGCAACACTCCTGACTTGCCTCATGCCCAGAATCCACTACTGGCTCAACCAATTGGGAGTGAATGTGGACTGATGGTTCCTCCTCTCCTGTCTGTCTCTGTTCTCTCTGACAGTGTGCCAGATTGTCCTGCAAAAAGAAAATAAATATGTTAATTTGTGGTATGTTGAAAGATTGTGAAATTTTGTCTGTGACAGTAAAATAGAGTTTCTGGTGTGTGAAAGATGGCATAGGTCAGGTCATTGATTTACTTGTGGCATTGCGATCAAATCCTGGCCACTATGCTCTTTGCATTGACCTCCTTTGTCCCATCTGCCAACCTGTCTGGAAACCCTTTTCCTATCAATGGCAATAGCTGCACCCTCCTCCTGATGTTTAAGTAAAACTAGAAAATATGGAAAGTCATAGAACATATTGTAACATGGAAGAAATACTTTTTATTTTTTATTTAATTATTTGACCGAAGGTGTTTTCAAAATGCTGATGTCCATTATTGCAAAATTGAAGTGCAGTAGTCCTGAAAATATTAAAAAGTAACAACAGATGCACAATTGTCCCTGCAGGTACTGTTAAATATTTCATAACAGTCAGCAATCCTAACAAAGACGTGCTGAGCCTTTATGAGCTGAATGTCAGCTTAATATCTATAAGAATACATTTGTCATCAATATTTCAGTGTCATTTTAAAGACTGAATATGTTTCGTATCTCTATTTGTTGCATTTGAGAACTAATAAGATTCTCTAATAAGAAATTTAGTCCCTGTGAAACGGAAGGTCTACCAGTATTAATACCCCTGTTGGTATATGTTATGGTGAAGGTTCCAACTTTAAAATACTGGGATTCAAAATATTTATGTTTAAAGTTGCATGATTCCTCTTCAAAAATATCTGCAAATTAATTTCTGGAAAATTGCCTCGGTCTGTGCACTTTGCTTGATTTATAAGCAAAGGTGAGCACTGAATAGGACCACTGCAACTTAAGCCAACTATCATTTAAAAGGAATCCATATAGAATAAAATTATTAGAAATAAACCTAAACATGGAGATGATGTACCTTTCATTCTGTTGTATATTGCGATAGAACCTCCAGTAAATGAATCAAAGACAATGACTATGTTTATTTAATAATTGATCTTGCGTTATATTCACTCCCTTCACCACTGGCGCCATGTGGCTGTGGTGTGTACCACCTACAAAGTACACTGCAGCGACTCACATAGACTTTTTTAACAGCACTTTCCAAACTGCAATAGCTACCACCTTGAAGGACAAGGACAACAGGCACATTGGACCACCACCCCAGCAAGTCGCATACCATCCTGACTTGGAGAAATATTGCCAATCCTCCATCGTCACTTGGTGAAAATCCTGGAACTCTCAAACTAACAGCATGGACAACAATGATTCAAGAAGGCGGCTCACCATCAACTTCTCCAAGGCGATTAAGGATGGGCAAGAAATGCTGGCCTTGCCAGCGATGCCCACATCCTATAAACGAATAAATAAAACAAAAAGTAAGAGTATGAATATATTTCAGCCCAGTACCCTCTCATAGTAAACAATTTGGGATGATAACCCACTCCCAGGCCTTCATTAATATTGCTATGAATTAGTTGTTACAAGGTGAAAAACAATGGTGCTGGGATAATTGTCCAGTCTCTTCCCATCGACATCTGTGACTGCTCAGATGCCCTCCGTCAATTTAACAGTTTCCAGTTTTCTGACCCTAACCATCTCCTTTTCACCATGGGCGTCCAATCCCTCTGCACCTTCATCCCTCACCAAGACAGCATGAGGGCTTTCCACATTTTCCTTGACTGGAGACCCAACCAGCCCCCAGACACCACCACTCTGCCCCCAACCTGGTTGAGCTAGTTCCCATATTGAAGAAGTTCTCCTTTGACTCCACTCACTTCCTCCAAGTAAAAGGTGTTGCTATTGGAAGCTGCATGGTTCCTAACTATGCTTGCCTTTTCACAGGGTAGGTAGAACTTTCTTTATTCCAGTCCTACTCAGGTGCACTCCATCGCCTTTTTTTTCCAGTATAACTACATCAGTACCATTTCCAACCCTCACCCTGAACTGAAAATTTTTATCAATTTTGCTTCCAATTTCCACCCTTCCCTTGCCTTCACAGTCAACCTCCAGCTCTTCCTTTGCCTTTCTCGACTACTCTGTCTCCATATCAGGGGATAGGCTATCAATCAAAATCCACTATAAGCCACTGATTCCCACAGCCACCTTGACTATACTTCCTCACACCCCAATTCCTGTAAAGACTCTATTCCATTCTCCCAGTTTCGCCATCTCCATCGCATCTGTTCTGACAATGCAACCTTCCACACCAGTGCTTCTGATGTGTCTTCCTTTTCCTCAACTGAAGATTCCCAATGGGATCACCTCCTCCATAACACCCTGGCACACTCCTCAATCGTGTCCAATGACCCCCCCTTTTCATGACACCTTCCTATGCAAGCACAGGATTTGCAACATCTGCCCTTTTACTTCCACCATTCCCACTGTCCAGGGCCCCAAGCACTCCTTCCAGATGAAATAGAATTTACTTGTACTTCTTCCAATTTAGTATACTGTATTCATTCTCATGATGTGGTCTCCTCTACATTAGGGCTACCAAACGCAGATTGGGTAATCGCTTTTCAGAACACTTCTTTTCAGTTCGCAAGCGTGACCCCGAGCTTACAGTTGCCTGCCATTTTAATTCTCCTCCCCATTCCCACTCTGACCTCTCTGTCCTTGGCCTCCTACACTATTCTACTGCAGCTCAACGTAAGCTCTAGGAGCAGCACCTCATTTTTAGATTTGGCACTTTATAGCCTTCTGGACTCAACGTTCACTTCAACAATTTCAGATCATAACCTCTGGTCCCATTTTTTTCAAACAGCAGCAGTTGGTGATGATTCTGCGATTCCCATTTACACCTCCTCTGCACCCATGTTTTGTTTCTTTACTTCTCCCCTTACACCTCCTTTTACCTTGCAGCAACATTCCTTTAGTCATTTAATCTCTCCTGCCTTCCACCTTATCACAGACTTTCACGTTTGTTTTTCCCACTCCCCTGCTTCCTTGCTTCTGTACTTGCTTAAAATCTGTTATATCACTAACCTTTTTCAGTTTTATTGAAAGATTATTGACCTGGGAATATTAACTCAGTTTCTCTCACCAAAGATGATGCTTGATCTTCTGAGTATTTCCAGCATTTTCTGGTTTTATTGGTGCCGGGATATATCTATCTCCTCTAGGAATGTGGCTAGTCTTTGTTGAGCTTCACTTCATGGCATTACAACTGAGATTACCAGCAAATTAGGGGCTCAATCAGTCCCAAAACCATGCAACACTATCTTAATGGTCCAACATTGTAAACCTTCATAATAACCTAGGATCATGCTTACATTTTACATCATAAATCTCACTTTTTTGGCAAATGTTGTTTATAACTTAGATAACATTTTGGAGAAATAATTTCTTGCTCCTGCAGGTTAATAAGAGGATTATTTTGTCTAGTGCTACAGGATAAGATTTAGCTTCAATTAAAGAAAACAAATTATTTTTTAAGATTAAAAATACTTACTTGATAATGAAACTTAAGTTATAACAAGAAAAAGTTAACAATAGAATCATAAGCTAATCTCTAACCCAACAGGTATAACATTCTAATGCAATACAAATTCTCCAACCTGTTTTACCCTGCTTCCTCTTTTTAAATTAACCTACTAAGGAGAAACAAGAAACAATGAAAGGAAAAGCAAATGAAAGATCGATCCTAATGGAAATTTCTCGAGGTTTTAAGACAACTACAAATAGTAATGAGGAGAGTAAGCAATCCTGTCTTCTGTTCTCCAACTCATATGAAGGGCAGTAGATACTGTTTAATGTAACTAAACCACATACAGGATTCTTAACCATGTACCTCCACTCTATAGAATTTAATGTCTTCTCAGTATCTAGGTTGACTGTGGCTTTCTGCAGCATGTCGGATGTGTAAATGGCCTGTTACAAATCTAACCCAATCACTACCTATAATATGTGGAAGCACCAACTCCATTTGCTGTAAGAGGATTTTGCTAGTCGCGTGCAGACAACATTTAACAATAAGATGGAACTGTAACTGCAGGGTCCTTTCTTCTCTTTGCCAACAGTGAATTAAAAGTGTTATTAAGGAAATTCTTATAGAATTCTACTCCGAACTGTTCTAATCCTGGTGACTTACTCCTCCCTCACAGAGTGGAATTCTATAAGAATTTCTTTTTTATACTTCAGCTCAGCTCTACGGGCATGCTAATCGACGAGATAGGGATTGGTCTAGTTTCAGGATCTTAAGATCTACTAAAAATCAATTATCATATGGGGCCTCTGTCTGGGATTTCAGATTGATACAGGAGTCTTTAGTATACAAAATTCCTTTAACTTAAATTTGGGTCCATCTACAGCTGCCCGATCACCCAGGGTTGCTGCAGCTGCTTCTGCTTGTTTCAGCTGTCTAGCCAGCAGCAACCTTCTTGCCTTTTCTGCCCAGCTAAAGAATCCTTGACTCAGTTGAAACTACATGAATTCCATTTTCCTGTTCGTGGCAAGTTCTAAGTTTTTCTTCCAAGTGAAAATTTATATGTCACAACTCCATCTGGTAGAGCCCATTGCATAGAGATTTTCGCTATTTTCTCTTCCTTTTTAGCTGAACCATAGCTTTAAAATGCCTCATCCATTACTGCTTTGAGAGCTCTCCATAGCCTTAGAGGCTATTGAACCATTAGCCTTTGTGTTCTTTTGAAATCAAACAGAAATTTATTGTTCAAAAGCAAAATAATGCAGATGCTGAAAATCTGAAACAAAAACAGAAACAAAAACAGTATTTTCTGTTTTTGTAGCAATTTATTGTTCATCTCCATTTAGACTTCATATTGTCAGGAAAAGGACCAGATGTGAAAAAGGTTGCACCATATCCAAGGTCATTGACAGTTTTCATGTTGTATTTTGTCCATAACACTTTGCTAATAATACCCCTATTGTTATAAACAGTGCATCTATTGAATGCGAGCAATATCTGCTAATTTATATAAAACTTTGTACCAATTTCTAGCTGTAGAGTTAACAGAACCACAGAGGTTGCAATGAGAGCACCAGCAGCAGGAAGGTTACAAGGGAGCACCTAATAAACTAGATCTTTGTCAAATATAGACAGGAAATAAAGCAGACTGAGGAGGCCAGCAATGAGCAAAACATTCAGAATGAAAATAAACATCCAAGGAGACTAGATAGAAATACATGGAAAAGATAGTTCAGGAGCTCTTTATGGATATTGCCTCATCGGTGATGACATCACCACAATCTTAGAAAAATAATTCATTTAATCAGTACAGCACAGGCTGCAATCGTTATTAATACAGATGCACTTTCAAAATCAAAGCATGTTTGGAAAACTATTATGTTAGGAATTATATTTCAGATATAGTAATCATATGCAGGTTTTATGACAACATTAGTACTTATAGGTATCATATGCTTGTTATTAAGCTGTTTGAGAAACGCAGTGGTGGTCTAACCTGTTGGATGGTGAGAAGTGTAAGAATCACCAGGAAACTGGTCGGCCCTTGAACGAGAAGAAAAGTGAGTATGTAGAACAGATCTACTGTCCATTAGACATTCCCAGGACAAAGTTTGTTTACAGCCCAAGATAAGAAAGAGGAAAGCTCAACCCAAAGAGAGGACTCTGTCAATGGCCCGCATTTTGTGATTGTAATGATGGCATATCTGTCAGTGTTCACCATAATTACTCTGTGAAACTGACAGCAACTTCTGACATCCAAACATGCACAGTTAAACACAGAAGTTAACGTCAGTGACTCAAACTTTCTGTTGTGTAGTGTTTTGCAAAACACAGCACACTATGATCATTCTGGACACCCTGGTTGGTGCCTACTGAAGGGTGCCTCCAGAGCTGTCCAGGCACCTAAAGCGCATCTTCAGCATGGTCACCGCTTGCTCAGTGACACAACTGGTGGCCATCTGGCTTTCAATTTAGCGCTCTTGAGCTTCATTGTTTGAATTTCTCATGGGTGTCGTCAGCCAAGTTTGAAGCGAGTATTTCTTGTCTCATAGCAGTCTCCCCATAATTCTGCTTCCAGCTGCAAAGACGTCAGGGAGTTTGGACTGCTGCAGGATGCAAGCCTCGTGGCAGCTCCCACGAATCTTGCCACACACTTGCATATATATTGTTTTGTGGTTGCACACCAACTGCACATTGATGGAATGGAAGACCTTGTGGTTGATGAATACACCTGGATGAATTGCGGGTACCTGGATTGTCATGTATGTGCAGTCGATGATATCCTGCATCTGTGGGAAGCCAGCCAGAGCTGCAAACAAAACCTTTTCTGACTGGCATCATCAGAGGCAAACAAACCATCAGTCACTGGTCTTTTGCATTTGTGTGCTGCCAACTGGGAGATTATGGCGATGGCTCTGGCAGAGCCCTGGAAGAATCTGGAAGAAAAATAATTCAGGACAGTGGTCACTTTGGCAGCCATTGGTAACACCTGCTACCAGATCCTGCAGGAAGCAGGTCTTCTTCTAGAAGGCTGCAGTGTCTGCCACTGCGTGATGTGACAACCTGAGCCTCTGGAAGCACTGCTGTTCCGACAAGCCAAGGAAGCTCAGCCTCTGCCTGTACACTCTGTGTTGCAGGTAGTATCCTCTGTGAGCTGCTCCCCTCTCTGTTGTCCAGCTTCAGTTCTGTCAAGAGCAGGCTGTCACTGCTGCTGATGGTCATATAGCTCCTTGTCCAAGGTCCAATCTAAGGCAACCTAGGTGGCACACATCCTAATCTGATTCAGAAAACCTCCAAAGTGTAGAAGGTAAACCTCACTGAAACTACTGCAAACACTTTCCGCTAGTAGGTAAGAAACTAGTTGTGAGTTCTGAATATTTATTTGAGTATTTGCATGACTTTTCTCAGTGCTATCAATTGCTGTTATGTTCTTGCTTTGGTTTCGCTGACTAGTTTCAGAAAGCCCAGGAGACCCATGAATTCACCATAAAATCTAAAGTGCATTGAAATAACACTCTAATGCAATGATTAGCTTATGTAAGTAGGCAACTCCCCTTTACTGTGCCCGAATTAAAAGTGAAAGTTGAGGTTTGGATCCAGCTTCCCAAAGTTGGATTACAGCACAATTAAAAATAGCTTTCTGCCAGAAAAGTAAATAGGAATAGAGCCAAAGGAAAGTGCTGAGATTGGCTGTATGCAGGACAAAAAGGACAGCCCCTGAAGGGAAATCAGAGCTGGGCAAATGACAGTAAAGTACATAGGGCCTATTAAAACAGAGGGAAAAAATTCCAGACACAGTCAGCACTTTGAAGGCTTCTTCCACATGGTACTGATAATGTTGTTGAAGGTTGGAACCTGTTGTTGTCACTGAATGACTATTTCTGCCACTCAGCAAAATAAATAAAATAATTCTTAAAATGGCTACGCACTCCCCCGCCACCCACCCCCCCAACTGCCCCCAACTGCATATGCTCATCTCAGCCACTTCAAAGACAGATCTCTTTGAAGATGCCTCCATTGCACTCAAAGCCACACATCAAAGTGGACCAAAATAAAATTTGGTGATTTCAGGCATCCATAATTTTTTCAAGCAAAACATCTGTTTTAAAGTGAGTGTTGTAGTAATTGCAGGCTAATTCAAATCAAGCATACAACAGTTTTCTCCTATCCACTGTGACAAAAGTGGCTTTGTGTATTCACAGAATCATAGAAATTTACAGCCCAGAAGGAGGCCATTCAGCCCATCATGTCTGCGCCGGCTGTCAAGGAGCCATCCAGCCTAATCCCACTTCCCAGCTCTTGGTCTGGGTTGTCTGATCATCTTAAGAGTGATGTACCTTTAAGATCTCAGTATGCTAATGAGCTAAATACCAGGATGTAGTCATGTGACTCAAAGCCAGAGTCACTCTGCAACTGTACCACCCAGACAAAATTCTGTAAATAGTTTGCTCTGTACTGTACATAATAGTTTAGCTGTTAATAAACCTGTTAGAGATCTTCAACAAACTGGACTTCACGCATCTCATTTATGTTGCATCAGACAATATAGAAAATGTACTACAGTCCATAGCCTTGTAGGTTATGGTACTTCAAGTGCATATCCAAGCACTTTTTAAATGCAATGAGGATTTTTCCCTTTAACATCCTTTCAAGCAGTGAGTTCCAGATCATCACCACCCTCTGGGTGAAAGAATTTCCCCTCGAATCCCTTCTAAACCTCCTACCTCTTACCCTAAATCTATGCTGCCTGGTTATGGAACCCTCAACTAGGGGAATAGGGCCTTCCTATCCACTCTCATTAGACCCCTCATAATTTTATACACTTCAATTTGGTCTCCCTTCAGCGTCCTCTGCTCCAAAGAAAACAACCATAGCCTATCCAATCTTACCTCATAACTAAAATTGTCCAGTCCAGGCAACAGCTTCACAAATCTCCTCTCTACCCTCTCTAGTGCAATCACATGTTTACAATAGTGCGGAGACCAGAATTGCATGCAATATTCCAGCTGTGGCCTAACTAGTGTTTTATACAGTTCCAGTATAACCACCCAGCTCTTATATTCTATGCCTTGTCTAATAAAGGCAAGTATCCCGTATGCTTTCTTGACCACCTTATCTACCTGTCCAGCCACCTTCAGGGATCTGTGGACATGTACTCCAAGGTCCTTCTGTTCTTCTACACTTCTCAATATCCCTATCTTTTATCATGTATAGCCTTGCCTTGTTAGCCTTCCCTAAATGTATTACCTCACACTTCTCCGGACTGAATTCCATTTGCCATTGTTCCACCCACGTGTCTAGTCCATTGATATCTTCCTGCAGTCTACAGATTTCTTATTCATTATCAACCACATGGCCAATTTTTGTATTGTCTGAAAACTTCTTAATCATACCCCCTACTTTCAAGTCCAAATCATTGTTATGTACATGAAAAAAGCAACATAGTACTGAGCCCTGCAGAACCCCACGAGAAACAGCCTTCTAGTCACAAAAATTCTTTGGGTTTTCCTTGATTTTACTTGCCAAAATTTATTCATGCCCTCTGTCTTTGCTCTCTTAATTTTCCTTTCAGTTTTACCCCTACACTTTTTATACTCCTCTAGGTTTCCTGCATTATTGAGATCTCAGTATCCGATATAAGCTTTGCTTTTTTTGTTTATCCTCCCCTTTAAGGCCTTGACATTCAGGTGGGCTCTGGATTTGTTAGTCCCACCCTTTGTTAAGGGAACGTACTTGCTCTGAAGCCTCATACTCTTCCTTGAATGCCTCCCATTGATCTGGCACTGATTTACTTTCAAGTAGCTGTTTCCAGTCCACTTTAGCTAAATTATATCTCAGCTTAGTAAAATTAGCATAACCCCAATTGGGAACTTTTCTTCCTGATCCATCTTTGTCCTTTTCCATAACTACCTTAAATCTAAGTGGAGTATGATCACTTCCACCAAAGTGCTCCCCAACTGATATCCCTTCCACTTGCCCAGCTTCATTCCCTAAAACTAAGTTCAGAACCACCCCATCTCTTGCTGGACTTGCTATGTACTGGCTAAAATGTTATCCTGAATGTATTTTAAGAATTCTTCTCTCTCTGTGTCTTTCACACTAATTCTAACCCAGTTACTATTAGGGTAGTTGAAATCCCCCACTATTACTGCCCTATTGTTTTTGTGCTTCTCAGAGATTTGCCTGCATATTTGCTCTTCTATCTACTTGTTCCATAGAGTTCACTATGGAGAAGGACGATGTAGGTGTAGAGATCAGGGAGGGAGATTGTGATGTACTTCAACAAATTAGCATTGAAAGGGAGGAGGTATTAGCTGTTTTAGCGGGCTTAAAAGTGGATAAATCCCCAGGCCCAGATGAGATGAATCCTAGGCTGTTATGTGAGACAAGGGAGGAGATAGCAGGGGCTCTGACACAAATTTTCAAATCCTCTCTGGCCATAGGAGAGGTACCAGAGGACTGGAGGACAGCGAATGTGGTACCATTATTCAAGAAGGGTAGGAGGGATAAACCAGGTAATTACAGGCTGGTGAGTTTAATAACATCAGTGGTAAGGAAACTATTGGAAAAAATTCTGAGGGACAGGATTAATCTCCACCTGGAGAGGCAGGGATTAATCAGGGATAGTCAGCATGGCTTTGTCAGGGGGATATCGTGTCTAACAAACTTGATTGAATTTTTTTGAGGAGGTAACTAGATGCATAGATGAGGGTAAAGCAATTGATGTAGTCTACATGGACTTTAGTAAGGCTTTTGATAAGATCCTGCATGGGAGATTGGTTAAGAAGGTAAGAGCCCATGGGATCCAAGGCAATTTGGCAAATTGGATCCAAAATTGGCTTAATGGCAGGAGGCAGAGTGTGATGGTAGAGGGTTGTTTTTGCGAGTGGAAGCCTGTGACTAGTCGTGTACCACAAGGATTGGTGTTGGGACCATTGCTGTTTGTAGTGCACATTAATGATGTAGATGTGAATGTAGGAGGTATGATCAGTAAGTTCGCAGCTGATACGAAAATTGGTGGTGTCATAAATGGTGAGGAGGAAAGCCTTAGATTACAGGACAATATAGATGGGCTGGTAAGATGGGCAGAGCAGTGGCAAATGGAATTTAATCCTGAGAAGTGTGAGGTGATGCATTTTGGGAGCACTAACAAGTCAAGGGAATATACAATGGATGGTTGGACCGTAGGAAGTACAGAGGGTCAGAGGGACCTTGGTGTACTTGTCCATAGATCACTGAAGGCAGCAGCACAGGTAGATAAGGTGGTAGGAAGGCAGATGGGATACTTGCCTTTATTAGCCGAGGCATAGAATGTAATAGCAGGGAGGTTATGATGGAGCTGTATAAAACGCTAGTTAGGCCACAGCTGGAGTACTGTGTACAGTTCTGGGCACCACACTATAGGAAGGATGTGATTTGCACTGAAGAGGGTGCAGAGGAGATTCACCATGATGTTGCCTGGGCTGGAGCATTTCAGCTATGAAGAGAGACTGGATAGGCCGGGGTTGTTTTCCTTAGAGCAGAGAAGGCTGAGGGGAGACATGATTGAGGTATACAAAATTATGAGGGGCATTGATAGGATAGATAGGAAGAAATGTTTTCCCTTAGTGGAAGGGTCAATAAACAGGGGGCATAGATTTAAGGTAAGGGGCAGGAAGTTAAGAGGGGATTTGAGGATACAATTTTTCAGCCAGAGGGTTGTTGGAATCTGGAACACACTGCCTGAAGGGGTGGTAGAGGTAGGAACCCTCACAACATTTAAGAAGTAATTTAGATGAGCACTTGAAACGCCATCGCATACAACGCTACGGGCCAAGTGCTGGAAAATGGGATTAGAATAGATAGGTGCTTGATGGCCGGCACAGACATGATGGGCCAAAGGGCCTGTTTCTATGCTGAATGACTCTTCTGACTGTTTGGGGTTGATAGTACACTTCCAATAGTGTGATTTCCCTTTTTTATTCTTCAGTTCAACCTACATGGTTTCATTTTATGAACCTCCTACCAAATCATCCCTCCTCACAGCTATAATTGTTTCTTTAATCAATATTGCAACCACACCCCCCCCCACCCCCCCCCACCCACCCCCGCCACCTCCACAGGCTTTCTTATTCCCTCGCTCTATCTTGTCTGAAAGCCCTGCAACCAGGAATATTAAGCTACCATTCCTGCCCATCTTTCAGCCACGTCTCCGTAATAGCTATAATATCATACTCCCACATGCCAATCTGTGCTCTCAGCTCATTTGCCTTATTCCCTAGACTGTTTGCATTGCAGTATATACCATTTAGCACTGCCAAACTCCCCTGTTGTTTATTTTCTAGCCTTCATTTCCTCTGCCTTCCAAACATGCTTAATAATTTTCTGCCTTCCCTTTCCAACTTTTCTTCGCTCCCTTCTGAATCTACTGTCAGGTTCCCATCCCCCGACCAATCTAGTTTAAATCCTCATCAACAGCACTCGCAACACCCCTTGAGAGGATCATGGGCCTGGGCCTGTTGAGGTGCAACCCGTATGGCTTGTACAGGTCCCACCTTTCCCAGAAGCGGTCGCAATGCCTTAAGAATCTAAAGCCATCCCTCCCACACCATGTCTCCAGCAATGTATTCATCAGCTGTATCTTCCTATTTCTGTACTCACCAGCATGTGGCACCTGGAGTAATCCAGAAATTACTACCTTGAGGTCCTGCTTTTCAATCTCTCTCTTAGTCACCTAAACTCTGCTTTCAGGACCTAATCCCTCTTTCTGCCGATGTCATCGGTGCCAATATAGACCACCATGATCTCTGGTTGTTCACCCTCCCCCCCTCAGAATGACCTGTAGCCACTCAGTAACATCCTTGACCCTGGCACCAGGAAGGCAACGTATCATTCTGGAGTCACGTCTATGGCTGCAGAGGCACCTGTCTGATTCCCTCACTATCGAATCCCCTACTACTATTGCTCTTTCACTCTTCTTCCTCCCCCAACTGTGCAGCTGAGCCACCCATGCACTGTGGACTTGGCTTTGCTTGAACTCCACAGAGCAGCCATTACTCTCACTAGTATTCAGAACTGGAGCGCCCGATGCACTCATAGGGTTCCTACCCTGCCTGCCTAGTCCTCCTTGCCCTTCTAGTGGTCACCCATTCCCTCTCTCCCTGCACATTTTTAAGCTGTGGGGTGATCACCTCCAGAAATGTGCTGTCCACAAAGCTCTTAGCCTCGCGGATTCCCAGTAGCGACTCCAGCCGCCACTCATGCTCCGAAACTCAGGGCTTGAACTGCTCTAGCTGGTGATGCTTCCTGCACATGTGGTTATCCAGGCCATGAGAAGATTCCAGGATTTCCCACATGGCATAGGATGTACATTCCATGGGGCTGAGGTGCCCTGCCATGCCTTTACTTTCTTGACTATTAACTAGAAACACTTTCCAGCCACTCACCAATCGGATCCTTCCCTGGTTGCAACCTCACTATGGCTGTTTTGCAGATGTTGCTTTTGTTATTGGTGATTTTGCTGTCGGCACGCTCCCCTGCTTCAACTTCTCAGTCGCTGCACTCAGTCTCCACTCATGTCCGCCATCACTGCTGCCGGTGAGTGTTGATTGAAAGTAAGAAATATTGTGACTCTCAAAGAGCAAAGAACAAAGAACAAAGAACAGTACAGTACAGGAACAGGCTATTCGGCCCTCCAAGCCTGTGCCGATCTAAACTAAAACCTTCTGCACTTCCGGGGCCCATATCCCTCTATTCCCTTCCTATTCATGTATTTGTCAAGATGTCTCTTAAACGTCGCTATCGTATCTGCTTCCACCACCTCCCCTGGCAGCAAGTTCCAGGCACTCACCACCCTCTGTGTAAAAAACTTGCCTCGCACATCCCCTCTAAACTTTGCCCCTCTCACCTTAAACCTATGTCCCCTATTAACTGACTCTTCCACCCTAGGAAAAAGCTTTTGACTATCCACTCTGTCCATGCCACTCATAACTTTGTAAACCTCTATTATGTCGCCCCTCCACCTCCGTCGTTCCAGTGAAAACAATCCGAGTTTTTCCAACCTGTCCTCATAGCTAATGCCCTCCAGACCAGGCAACATCCTGGTAAACCTCCTCTGTACCCTCTCCAAAGCCTCCACGTCCTTCTGGTAGTGTGGCGACCAGAATTGCACGCAATATTCTAAGTGTGGCCTAACTAAGGTTCTGTACAGCTGCACCATGACTTGCCAATTTTTATACTCTATGCCCAGACCGATGAAGGCAAGCATGCTGTATGCCTTCTTGACTACCTTATCCACCTGCGTTGCCACTTTCAGTGACCTATGGACCTGTACGCTCAGATCTCTCTGCCTGTCAATACTCCTAAGGGTTCTGCCATTTACTGTATACCTCCCACCTGCATTAGACCTTCCAAAATGCATTACCTCACATTTGTCCGGATTAAACTCCATCTGCCATTTCTCCACCCAAGTCTCCAACCGATCTATATCCTGCTGTATCCTCTGACAATCATCATCATTATCCGCAACTCCACCAACCTTTGTGTCGACCGCAAACTTACTAATCAGACCAGCTACATTTTCCTCCAAATCATTTATATATACTACAAACAGCAAAGGTCCCAGCACTGATCCCTGCGGAACACCACTAGTCACATCCCTCCATTCAGAAAAGCACCCATCCACTGATACCCTCTGTCTTCTATGACCGAGCCAGTTCTGTATCCATCTTGCCAGCTCATCTCTGATCCCGTGTGACTTCACCTTTTGTACCAGTCTGCCATGAGGGACCTTGTCAAAGGCTTTACTGAAGTCCATATAGATAACATCCACTGCCCTTCCTTCAGCAATCATCTTCGTCACTTCCTCAAAAAACTCAATCAAATTAGTGAGACACGACCTCCCCTTCACAAAACCATACTGTCTCTCGCTAATAAGTTTGTTTGTTTCCAAATGGGAGTAAATCCTGACCCGAATAATCCTCTCTAATAGTTTCCCTACCACTGACGTAAGGCTCACCAGCCTATAATTTTCTGGATTATCCTTGCCACCCTTCTTAAACAAAGGAACAACATTGGCTATTCTCCAGTCCTCTGGGACCTCACCTGCAGCCAATGAGGATGCAAAGATTTCTGTCAAGGCCCCAGAAATTTCCTCCCTGCCTCCCTCAGTATTCTGGGGTAGATCCCATCAGGCCCTGGGGACTTATCTACCGTAATGCTTTGCAAGACACCCAACACATCCTCCTTTTTGATAATGAGATGACTGAGACTATCTGCATTCCCTTCCCTAGGCTCATCATCCACCAAGTCCTTCTCTTTGGTGAATACTGATGCAAAGTACTCATTTAGTACCTCGCCCATTTCCTCTGGCTCCACACATAGATTCCCATCTCTGTCCTTGAGTGGGCCAACCCTTTCCCTGGTTACCCTCTTGCTCTTTATATACGCATAAAAAGCTTTGGGATTTTCCTTAATCCTATTTGCCAATGACTTCTCATAACCCCTTTTAGCCCTCCTAACTCCTTGCTTAAGGGATTAAACTGTTTCATATTTAAAATCAGGGCATGTAAATATTTTTGGCGGCAAAATTGGTCAGAAACTCTTTATGTTGTCCCCGGAATCAATCCTAAATTTACTAGCTTTTTTTTGGCCCTGGTAACCTTATTTACATTTATTATATTAAAGGTCAGTGGCACAATTTATACACAAAACCCTTGTGTAAATACCTTAACAGACTACCAGCAGATTCAAATCTATTTCCATTGGTACAAAGATGGCATGACCCATCATTTGGAAATTTGGGAAACTTTTATAATTAGATTCAGTGAGTTTCTTATAGAGCTCGAAATTCTTCTGTCCTATTATTATCATTCTAATGATATGATGAGTAATCACAGCAAATAATGTATACATGTTTCTCTATGGGGGCCAATAATGCAATGGCAGGCATACCTGTATAATCTGGTACAGATATCTGAAGCCTTCAATGTCCACAATGGATTCAGCACAGTCAAATGCAACTGGGCTGTGCAAAGAGTGCTGGGAGCCGGCACACTCATTGTTCACCAGGCGGTCTTCCCACGGGGTGGAGGACCCACCCGCCGCTAGTAAAATGCCAGCAGCAGCAGGACTCTTAGGTGGCTCAATTGGCCTCTGGGTGGAAGGGCCGCACTTCACCTTCCCTGTCGTAGGTAAAATGGCAAGGCAGCGGGACGATGATGGGCACTCCAACCCCTGCCTTCCCTTGCCATTTTACAGCCCTCCGCCACCACCCCACACACCCCCACCCCCCGCACCTCTCAGCCTGTCACCAGAGGGCTGGTAAAATCAGCCCTAAGTTGAAGCTGCAAGAAGAGAATCCATATGCCAATCCAGAAAGCCTGTGAACTCATCCCAAACCCTGGCGTCAAGGTCAAATACATAAAGGGAGTGGGTGCACATGCTAAATACACATTTTGAATTGAAAAGATTTCCACAAGTTTAAACTTTTTGCTTTATTTGCAATCAATTGTATTGGAGAACTGGCATTCACACATTTTGGATCCCCTTTCCATCAGGATCTTATCCTAGCATCCTATGCATATCTGTACCATGCAGGCACACATGTTGGACCTATGCAGAGGACAATTCTGGTGGATGATGTCTTTCTGCCAGGTTGTGAATCTGACCAGGTGTCAAGTGGGAGGCTGGGAACTTTTATTTGATTTGGCCTTCCATGTCCCCCACTTATCTGGGTTCGTCGCCCATTACTGGGCTCATGCACACGCTTTCCACATCCTTGCCGCCCCACTCCTGTACTAAAGTCAGTTTTCACACCAACCTTATTTCATACATACATAAAGATTAACTTGGTGGATTTAGTCGAAAAGATGTTTTTTTGGTGAACACGCTCTGAATGGTTATCAGCACCTCTTAAAAAGGTGCTCATGCCTATTCAGAATTGTGATACATATCAAAACATTGAATGTTCTTGAAAAATAGCAGAAAAAAACTGGAAAGACTCAGCAGGTCAGGCAGCACCTTTACTAATTCAGTCTGCTTTGCATTGTTCGTGTTGGAGGAACCAAGAATATAATTTGACTGGGTTCAACTGTTCTCCAGTCCAAAGAAAATTTATGTTTTCTTCGATTGGCTGAATAAGTAGTATCTAGTAATCATTGTTTCAGGGATTGTTACATCAAGATACCATTATTCTTCAACCAATTGCAACGGTAGAGACAGTTATTTTTCTTGAGACATGACAAAGGAAGTAGTAACAGCTTATCTTGTTCATGGTGTATTGTTATTTATCCATATTTCTTTCCTCTGCAGTGGAAGGTAATGAACCAGGAGAGGTATATTCAAACCATGATTCATTCAAACAGGTTATTCTCATTTCCTTGGGCTCCAGGCAGTCTTAAGCTAAGCTACGACCTTGACAAGGTCCAACAGTCTTTATTATAGATCAACATGAATTGCATCTGGCCTTTAGAATATTGTAGTGATGTACATTATTGCTGACATATGACATACAATGAAGCAATGAGTTCAAATTAGAAAAGCAATTGCTACAATAGGCCACACTCTATTGTACAACTATTTACAACCACATTATGACCTTGCTATAATATTATACACAAATTCGGCACTGTTCAATTTCAGTTGGGTTGACCACTGACTGCCAACTTCTTCAAATGATTAATTTAGTCAGATTTGACAAGTTGAGTAGTAATTTCCACGGACCCAGGACAATAGAGAAGCAATTTCCTACATCCCTTCATAGTCTGGGTATGTTTGATACAATCTGACAATATGTGTAACATGAGATTCCCCCACCAGTGGAAACATATTCTCAACATCTACCCTGTCAAGCCCCCTTAAAATCTTATATGTTTCAATAAGATCACTCCTCATTCTTCTAAACTCCAATGAATAAAGGCCTAACCTGTTTAGCTGTTCTTGATAAGACAACCCCTTCACCCCAGGAATCAGCCGAGTGAATCTTTTCTGAACAGCCTCCAATGCTAGTATATCCTTCTTTAAATACGGGGACCAAAACTGTACGCAGTTTTTCAGGAGTGGCCTCACCAACACCCTGTACAGTTGTAACAAGACTTCCCTACTTTTAAACTCTAACCCCATACAATAAAGGCCAAAATTCCATTTGCCTTCCTAATTACTTGCTGCACCTGCATGCTAACTTTTTGTGTTTCATGTACAAGAACACCCAGATCCCTCTGTACTGCAGTATTTTGTAGTCTTTCTCCATCTAAATAATAATCTGCCTTTTTATTCTTCCTACCAAAGTGGAAGACCTCACACTTTCTCACATTGAACTCCATCTGCCAAGTTTTTGCCCACTCACTTAACCGATCTATATCCCTTTACAGATTCTTTGTGTCCTCATCACAACATGCCTTCCCACATATTTTTGTATCATCAGCAAATTTGGATAAACTAAACTCTGTCCCTTCCTCCAAGTCATTAATGTAGATAGTAAATAGTTGAGGCCCTGGGACCAATCCTTGTGGCACCCCACTAGTTACAGCTTTCCAACTTGAAAAAGACCCATTGATCCTGACTCTCTGCCTTCTGTATATTAGCCAATCCTCAATCCATGCCAACACATTACCCCCAATACACTGAGCTCTTATTTTGTGCAATAACCTTTTATGTGGCACCTTATCGAATGCCTTCTGCAAATCCAAATACACATCTACTCTGCTTGTTTTATCCTCAAAGAACTCTAACAAATTTGTCAAACATGATTTCCCTTTCATAAACCATGTTGACTCTGTTTGATTGCATTATGTTTTTCTAAATGTCCTGCTATTTCTTCCTTAATAATCGACTCTCGCATTTTCCCAATGACAGATGTTAAGCTAACTGGTCTATAGTTTCCTGCTTTCTGTCTCCCTACTTTCTTGAACAAGGGCATCACATTAGGAGTTTTCCAATCCGCTGGTACCCTACTGGAATCCAGTGAGTTTTGGTATATTATGACCAATGCCTCCACTATCTCTTTTAAAACCCTTGGATGCAGGCCGTCAGGTCCTGGCGATTTGTCTGCCTTTAGTCCCATCAGTTTGTCCAGTACCTTTTCCCTCGTGATAGAGATTGTTACAAGTTCCTTCCTCCCATTTACATCTTGCTCATCTATTATTGTCGGGATGTTTATAGTGTCCTCCACCATGAAGACTGATGCAAAATATTGATTTAAATTATCTGCCATTTCCCTGTTATTAATTCCCCAGTCTCATCCTGTCAGGGTCCCACACTTACTTTCACTACTCTCTTCCTTTTTATATACATGTAGAAGCTCTTACTGTTTGTTTTTATATTTCTTGCCAATTTACTCTCATAATCAATTTTCTCCCTCTTTATTAGTTTTTTAATCATCCACTGCTGGTTTCTAAAAAATTCCCAAGCCTCTGGTCTACCACTAGCTTTTGCTGCATTGTATGCCTTTGCTTTTGATTTGATACTCTCCTTAACTTCCTTTGTTATCCATGGGTGGCTCTTCATTCTCATCGAGTCCTTCCTTCTGACCGGAATAAATGTTTGCTGAGTTTTATGAAATATCTGCTTAAAAGTCTGCCACTCCTCCTCTACTGATTTTCCCTGTAGTCTATCTTCCCAGCCCGCTTAAGACAACTCTTTCTTCATACCTCTGTAATTGCCCTTGTTTAAGTTGAAGATACTGGTTTGAGACCTGAGTTGCTTACCCTCAAACTGAATTTGAAATTCTACCATGTTATGATCGCTTCCCCCTAGAGGATCCTAACTATGGGATCTCTTATTAATCCTACCTCATTACACATTACCAAATCTAAAATAGCCTGTTCCCGGATAGGTTCTGCAATGTATTGATATAAGAAACAATCCCTGATGCACTCGACAAATTCGTCTTCCATGCTACCCTTGCCAATTTGATTTGTCCAGTCAATATGCAGACTAGAATCATCCATGATAATTGCAGTGCCCTTCTTACATGCCTCCATTATTTCCTGATTAATATTTTTTCCTACAGAGAGGTGACTCCTTGGGGGCCTACAGATCACCCCCACCCGTGATTTCTTTCCCTAGCTATTCTTTATTTCCACCCAAATTGATTCTACATCATGACCTATTACACCTATATCATTACTCACAACTGCAATGATCCTTTCCTTTAATAACAAAGCTACCCCACCTCCTTTTCCTTTCTGCCTATTCTTCTGGAACGTAGAATATCCTTGAACGTTGAGTTTCCAGTCCTGGTCATCTAGCAACCACATCTCTGTGATAGCTATCAAATCATATTCATTTATTTCAATCTGTGCTGTCAGCTCATCTGTCTTGTTACAAATGCTACGTGCATTCAGATAAAGAGCCTTAAGCTTTGACTTTTTAACATTTTTACCTACTCTGGTTCTAATTTTTGTTGTACTTTTATGCTTGTATTCTCTGTCCCTTCCTGTCACAGTCTGATTAATGTATGCCCCTTCACTACACTGCACCTTTGCTCTCTCATTACTTTTCAACTTTTTAAACTTCCCTTCAATTGAACCCTCCCCTCACTAATTAGTTTAAAATCCTATTTTAGCCCTAGTTATACAATTCTCCAGGACACTGGGCCCAGCATGTTTCAAATGAGGCCCATCCCAATGGAACAGCTCTCTCTTTCCCCAGTACTGGTGCCAGTGTCCCATGAATCGGAACCCATTTCTCCCACACCAATCTTTGAGCCACGCATTTATCTCTCTAATCTTATTTACCCTTTGCCAATTTACACGTGGCTCAGGTAGTAATCTGGAGATTATTACCTTTGTGGTGCTGTTTTTTAATTTAGCCCCGAGCTGCTCATAGTCCCTCAGCAGAACCTCTTTCCTAGTCCTATCTATGTCGTTGGTACCTACGTGGACCACGACAACTGGATCCTTTCCCTCCAACTCCAAGTTCCTTTCTAGCCCAGAAGAGATGTCCTTAACCGTGGCACCACGTCGGCAACACAGCCTTTGGGACTCTCTGTCCTTGCCGCAGAGAACAGTATCTATTCCCCTAACTATGCTATCCTCTATTACAACTACATTTCTCTTTTCTCCCCCCACTTGAATGGCACTCTGAACCATGGTTCTGTGATCAGTTCATTCATCCTCCCTGCAGTCTGTGCCCTTGTCCACACTGGGAGCAAGAACCTCATACCTATTGGATAAGGGCACTGGCTGAGACTTCTGCAAAGCTAAATTCTGGATCCCCATACAAGCCTCACTTGCAGTCACACCCTCCTGTCCCTGACCACAGTCCAAATTGGACGTAATTAATCTAAGGAGTGTGATTGTCTCCTGAAACACAGTGTCCAGGTAACTCTTCCCCCTCCCTGATGTGTCACAGTGTCCGCAGCTCGGACTCCAGCTCATCAACACTTGCTGCAGATGTGGCCACCGTGGATCGCACCAGCGTCCAGCAGCTTCCACATACTGCAGCTGTAACACATCGCCTGCCCAGCCAACTCTATTCTATTTAATTAATTAATTTGGATCTCAGTATTTTTAAAAAAATGAATTATTTAAGTGTAGTCTTAACCTGTAATGCCGTCTCCTGATTGAAATCACTTGACCAAAACAAAAAAAAGACGTGGAAGAAATACCCACCAATCACTTACCACCTATCCTGTGACATCACACTTCAACTTTTGTTGGTCAAGCAGGTCCACAGAACAGAACAGAACAGAGTGTCTCTCACCACCACCGCTTCTGGCCTTCCAAACCCAACCTACCTGATGTATTCATAGGTGCACAAGGAGGATTGATTTTTTTTTTAATTAAAAAGTTTAGAAATCAGAAATATAAGGAATCTGTATAATGTAATTGTTACAACAAATCCATTAACAATGAGAATACATTAGTTTATTGAGTAGTATGATGAGAAAGCATGCTCTTCTATCCTTAGTTTATAGTTTGGTCATGCACTGTGTTATTAATTAGTTACTTTCATAATTTCCAAATTTTCAAAAGAAAATTATGATTTCTACTTCAGTTTCAAGAGACCACCAAATAAACTCCAGTGATAAGAAACCATGTGGAAACTCTTGGATAGAAACCATACAGTCTACTACTTAAGCAATTGATGACTTACTTGGAACACATTTGCTTAGTTTACAGAAGGCCATTAGTAGAAAATTGCAAGTAAGCAGTCCTGTTGCTTAAGTGCAATAGCGCTTGGTTCCTAGCCAGCAATTTCCACTTAGTTTCCTATCAACTTAACTCAGTTAGTTTTGCCAATTTTCAACAGGATCACAAGCTAGAGACCTGCTCAAAGTAAGGCCCAATTTCAGAGGAGCAGGAAGACTAATCCACCTGTATTAAATTGTATATCTTGTTGGACAGATCAGTGCTAAGAGTTATCTTGGCCACTTCTGTTTCCTATCTGGCTGCTGGAAGATTATAGACCTGCAAGAGCAGAACATCTGACACAAAAGTAATTAATTTTACTCTGTTGATGTATCGAGCATTACTGCCAAATTTGTCTGTCTTGCGTTCCCGTGATAACTCAGCAAGTTTATGCAGCAATTAGCACAGCCACAGAGACCAAAAAGATCTCAAATCAATCCTCATTCTGGCCATGTTAACTGATCTCTGTCAAGATCTTGCCCCTGGATTGCGGATGTGAAAATCACCCAGAATTTCCAATTCTGATTCCTATCTAGCAAATTCTGTTTGAAATATGCATATGTGGCCTTCAACAAGGTCACCCTCCTTGGATGCACTTCCTTAACAGGATGTCCAACCTTTCAGCATCAAAAGTACCAGTTCTGCCCACATGTCTCTGCTGTTAACAATTTTCCTATTATCATCACAATGTCCTCTTCAATGACAAGATGTAACCCTTTATAAGCTACTGCATTGCCAAATTTTGCACTCTTCAGCCAAATGTGCTACAGGATGCGCTTACTGACAAGCTTTTCCTGAGTCAGTAGTTTATTAGCATTATGCACATGAACTCCCATCAGCAAATTTGGCATCAGTCTGCCTTCTGTTTTGTTGCTGCTGGTGAGCCTGCACGATGAATCAATCCAACTCCCATTTGCCATTATCAGGAAAATTGTGGCTTAAGTGCAATGGAAGTCAATTGACACACGAGAAAATAATCCTTTTGAAGGAAATAATCCCATTAACTTTATTACCATGAATTGATGGGATTAATTAAAATGTACAAGATTGCAGTTTTTCATTAAGTAGAGCAGGAAACTCATGCTGTGTGATAAGTAGCTTGATGCTGCCAAATATAATTTAAAACTTGGGCTAGAGTAGAACATGATACAAAAAGATACTTTGGAATTTCAACAATTAACTAATTAAAACAGCATAACATTGGATGGATATGCTAAAAAGCACAACATGTTCAGGAGGGCAATGGTTGCCAATAAATGTCGATTGAGGTTCTTGAAAGATTAACTTCTCTGTGAATTATGTAAAACTTGCCAATCTCCAACAGATCCAGCGTTAAGGAATTATTATATCACTGCTTAACCTTTTGTTTAATGTCTTTTTATGAGTTGTGTCAACTTGGGTGCCTTAAGCAAATGGTATGCTGACACTAAAATATACTGACAAGTGAAGCACAAGAAATGACAGATTTAATCTATTACATCGCATGAGTACAAGTCTAACCTTTAGCTTCGAAACACACTCATCGGGCTGGATTTTAAGAGCCCGCCACTGATCTTGGCAGTGAGGTCAAAAAATGGCAGGCCGCATGCCAAAGAGCCACCATGATCTCTTGCGTGATGGCTCATTTAAATGGCTGGGACGGCCAGCCATCCCACCCCCAATCTCATGGAGGGGGTGGGCTGTCTGTCCCCAGCAATGATGTCAGCTGATTGTGTGCAGGGGCTGGCACCATTTTTAAAGGCTGCTAGCCTGGTTGGTCACTTTGAATTTTTAAAGATACACCACCCAAAATTTATTAAATAAATTTTTAACGCCCCTTTGCCACAACCAATAACAATTACATTAACTATTTGCCCTTTCCCCCACCCCACTAAAACACTTATCTTTTAAATCTGACCTTCCCCCACCCCCAGACTTCACAAAGTTTAAAGTTCACCCCTTCCCACCATCGCCTACACCCATTACATTTATTTGACCCCGTTCCCCCCGGCACTGAAAATATTAACTCCTCCCCCCTCCCCACCAGTGTCACGCCAGCTTTCCCCACATGGGGAAAGATCGTGGTGGGCCTGGAAGATTGAAGGTAAATTCATTTAAAATTATGCATGTCATTAATTTAAATATTGAAATCCAGGTCCCGTCGCCCAGTGGTGGGTGGGCCGCCACGGAGTCTTGCCGCCGTCAGGAGGATCGGGCCAGGCCCTCCTGGTGTTGGCCTCTGTGGTGGACTCCTGCCATCCCCGTCTTTCGGCACCCCACCCCCCCTCACCACCCACCCCCGTCACGGAGCCTGACGTCAACGGCTTGGTAAAATCCAGCCCATAGTAACAATTAAGATTTACTGGATCCATGAGACACAAGTTTCAAAAAGGACCATTAACTTTACCTATTGAAATCTGCTTAAAAAGACTTTACATTATCACATGGTGATCCCTAGGGTTTATGGGCAGTCACATAAATAAGATTTACTGTGTCATTTTTTCCCTGAGGAGCAACGTAGGTTGGCCTGATCACTCAATAATGAATAATCTCACAAGTAGCAGTTCTACCATTTTTGACTCGCTGTCTGTGGAAATTAAAACAGAGATGCTGAACAGAACAATATCGTATTTTCCTTATCTTTACACACTGGAGCAATAATTTTATCAGTAAAATTCGGAGACTAAGAAGCAAATGTAGTTAAGTGATGAAATACAATATTACCTTTCTGATAGTCCTGTTATTGCCATCAACTGATAGCACTTAGCTATGAAAACACAAATGATTAACCAAGAAATGGCTTGAAAAATCCAATTGCATGCAAAGTTATCAGAAGATCCATGTTTGTAACATTCAATGCAGTTACTTCCAATATATTTGGCAGTTTGTCATTTATATGTGACACTTTGACCATTGAAGCTGTAATAGATGTTGTAACTCCCAAAGGTGAATGTGCTGTGCTGCAAATATGACATCTGTATGTTTCATCAATTGAAAAGTATCATTGTGACAACATTTGCATACATCTTTCAAACAAAAATGGCTCTTCAAACTCTATTCCCTCTCCAAAGAATATAAGATTTTCCAAACATTTTTTTCTTGAAATCAATGCCGCCTTAATATGGAACCAATTTTAGAATTAAGAGTAATTTTATGAACTAGTGCTCCTGGTGTGGAGCTTCGCCTGTAGGAGTTGTATATTGAGAATTTGGTGTGTGCACCCTAATGATCTCCTGTCCATTAAAATGACAACTAATGGATGGAAAGTGGTACGCTATGATGAATGGCTCTCCTCCTGTTCCCTCACTGCCTCTCCACAATGCTATACATCTCAAGTCACTTAAAAAAAGAAATAAAGCAAGATCTAACATTTATATAAGCACCCTTCACATCCTTATGATGTCCCAAACCACTTCACAGCCAATGAATTGTTTTTGTAGTGTAGTCACGATTATATTTAGGCAAACACAGCAGATAATTTGTGCATGGCAAAGTCCTACAAATAAGAAAATAATGACTAGATAATCTGTTTTAGTGGTTGAGGGATAAATGTTGACCAGGAAACCAGGAGAACCATCCTTTATCTGAATAGGAGCATCTGCAACAATATTCAAAAGAAGCTTGAGAGCTATTTTCACTAACCCGTGGGGACAGCACATCCTTTGATACATATGCAACCATTGAAAGGTGCTGGTGTGAGAGTTCAGATGTGCTGGAATCCTGATATCACCATTATTGGGCATTGTTTCACCATGGGCACTGTTGTGCGTGACACCAGGCACAGATATTTACTCAGGGCTGTTCTGAAGGCGCACGAAGGCTGAATGGGACTGTAAAATTGGCATGGGATGGCAGGTAAGTTAATTTGAATATCTTTCATGTCAATTTACATATGCAGATGAAGGGCCCGCCGCCAGGCGGTGGGGGGACCTCACAGAGGTCCCCCCGGCGCCGGTAATATACAGTGGGCCCTTCTCGACGTCACGGGTTGAGGGAGCCTCTCCCCACAGAATGTTACCGGCCCCCCCCTCCACCACCACCACCACAACCCATGGCATCGAGGGGCCGGTAAAATTCAGCCCCTCATATTTTCGCTGGAATTTTAAAATTGTGATTGATTACTTCTAAATGCAGGAGAATGTGACAGAAAATCCTATGGATTTTTTCACTTGGGGAGTCATTGTTAAATCTTCCAATGAACCTCGTCACTCCTCTCTGAAGCTGTTCTTAACATGTTAATCACATTTTCAAAAAAAGGTGCACCAAAAACCACATAATATTTCACACGTGATCACATCAATGATCTTTTCAATGTCAAGATAACTTGTTTCAATTTATAACCAAATGGCCTTGAGATGCAACCCAGCACTTGATTAGCTTTGTTTGCATCTTCATATTGACTGAATACTTCCAGTGAATGGCCATTAATCACATCTATATCATATTCCCTTTCTATCTTTGTTACTTTCATTAAAATACCCTGCTGCATTGTATACCCATGATTTTTGTTCCAACATTCATTACATAATGCTTACTCATATTGAAATCCATCTGACATAAGCTGTGACATTTTATATTGTTTTGGAATGTGGTACAGAAATTTACTGCAATTTTGTGAAGAATTTATATTTCATTCAATGGGACTAACTAGAAATTCTTTTTGTGAGCAAAAGGAAAGTACTGCAGATGGTGGAAATCTGGAAATAAAAACAGCAGGTCTGTGGAGAGAAAAACAGAATTAACATTTCAAGATATGACCTTTCATCAGAACTGACATTCTATTCGCATATTTCACCTAGTGAAATATGATGATAGTAGACAATCAAGGTTGAGGGCCTGGTATTGATCAAGGCCCTTGCTGTTTTCTTTATTTCACTGAGGCAATGCAACATTTCATTCATAGAATCATGCAGAACAGAAGGTGGCCATTCAGCCCATTGTGCCAATGCCAGCTCTTTGAAGGAGCTATCCATTTAATTCCACACCCCTGCTCTTTCCCATTGTGCAATTTTTTAATTTTCAAGTTTATATCCAGTTCCCTTTTGAAAGTTTCTATTGAATCTGCTTTGACCACCATTTCAGCCGGTGTATTCCTGATCAGAATTCACTGTGTTAAAAACAAAATCCTCACTACCCTCAATCTGTTTTCTTTGGTTACCAACCCACCCACCAGTGGCCATACAATTGTTACTTGACTGTATGAAAATTAAAGATGCTAATTCTGATATAAGAAATTAAATCATTGATTCATAGAATGGTTACCGCATAGAAGAAGGTTGTTCTGCCCGTCCTGTCTGTACCGGCTCTCTGCAAGAGCAACACAGCTAGTTCCACTCCCCACCTTTTTCCCCGTAGCACTGCAATTTTTTCCTCTTCAGATAATTATTCAATTCCCTTTTGAAAGCCATGATTAAATCTGCCTCCACCACACTCTCAAATATGACAACAGTCAGTATGAGGTGCCGTAGGTTGTTCCCAGCACAATTCATTCATGAAGAAAAGATAAAATACTGATGGTAAATTTTCATATACACCATTGGTTCCACAATTGAGTCAGTCTTTGTAATTGCCAGCTTAAATATTATTCCTCCCAATTGCTATGACATATTCTGTTCATATAACAAGTTATTTAAAATAATTGGTCAGGAGATATTGGCCCAGATTTTCTTGCAGTGGCGAGATTGGCGACATACACAATTCATTTAGCTGCCAAGTGCACCGCTTCTGCATTTGATAAGTTCGTCCATATAATCCTGCATTTCTAATTTAAAAATGGCTGAAGCAAGGGTGGTGGCGAATCAGAAGCAGTGCAGCTATTTTTTCCAGTGACTAGATGAATATACAAACAACACACAAGTGTGAAGTCTTGTAATCGATTTTTATGCAAAGTGGAAGTATGCCACTCGTCAAAAATTGTACTCCCTCCTGGCCGATCTCTTCTCAGAGGAATCAGCTTAGTCAGTTCAAACAGTTCCCATTGATTGCAGTTCAGGGGGAACCTCAAAAGTGCACATTCTGAGAAGCATAGAATCACTGACAGCAACTTCTGAATTTCCGTGCTAGTTTGCACATGTGAGGACACCCATAGTTGCTGTCATTTTCGTTAGGGTAATGGCAGCTAACGCTGACAATTTTACCATCATTACCACAGCAAACACCAGGCCTATGTATTCATGCAGAATTTCCTTAATTAGATTAAATAGTTGGGTTACAGTCCATTGCTAGGCCAGATAATACAGCAGAAGGAGTAGACTCAATGGACCAGTTGGTATTTCCTAGTTCCAGGCTTTTTCACGTTCTCATAAATATTGTCCTGAATAATTCAATACAATGTAAGTTCCGATTTCATGATATTTGGAGATTGAAATTGTTATGCCTTTGGGAATAACATATGGATAAGAACAAACTTATATTTGCTGCTCTGCATCAGCCCCAACACTAGATTAGAGATCATTAGAGTTGCACAGTGGGCCACTGAGTAGAGGATTCCCACTGCCAAGAAGGAGTCTACCTATGCAAACAAGGCAAGCTAGATACAGCTGCTGCCATTGGAGGATCCAGAAGGGCACCTAAAAAGCAAAGAAACGCATGAAAGATTGGTGGTCCCAGGAAGCAGGACAACATAGGCAGTGGGAGGGATATTTGTCAGGGACCCAAGCCATGCATCCCCACTTCCACATACATGTGACAGACAGGAACACAAGTATTGGGGAGTGGGAGGGGGGGTGTGTGTGTGGGGGAAATACAGATTAGGTGATGAGGCAGTGATAGATCTCATCACCCGCATTTTCCTTTCTTCTCTGCCACCTCCTAGGATTGCAGAGGAGAATCTTGGCCAGTATATTAAATTATAAGGCTAAAATTTTACGTTGGGTGGGAGGCCCCACCCACCAGCCAAAAAGTCAGGGGCGAGCCCGCCTCTGCTGGACCTGGGAGCCACGCCGGGATTTTTCATTCCCCAAGCTCTTAATTGGCCTTGGGTGGGACTTCCACCTTCTTAAAGCAGGAAGTCCTAACGGCCCAATTAGTGGGCCGGCAGCTTTTAGTCCCAGCAGTGCCACCGGGAGCAGTGGCCACAGCTGTGACTATATCCAGTCATCGCAAGCAAGGTGAAGGATGGCCCCGGAACCAAGGTAAGTATTTTGGGGCCTCGCCAGGTACAATCAACTGGGCCCTGATGAGGCAAGGCGGGGGGGGGGGGGGGGAGGTCTGTTGCGGGGGTGTGGAGGGTTTTGTGGTGGGGGCGGTTGGGGCTTTGGGGGCGGCTCTCCGTAGGACACAGGGTGCCCGATCAGGTGGGCACACCCCCACCCCCCCCCACAGCTCGCAAGAAGACCGCCAGGTTTTACCTGGTGGGTGATGTTCTTAGTTCTTTTGCTGTCTAGCCGCCAAGGGTAAAATACCCGCGGTGGCGGAAGGAGGCCCTTAAGTGGTAGTGAATTGGCCACTTAAGGGCATTGATTGGCCTGGGGCAGGCAACCATTTCACATCGCCACCACCCCACATAAAATTGCAGTGGCGGTGGGAAGGCATCAGGAACGGCCTTCCCCACCGCCTTCCACTCAATTTTATGCTCCCTCCCCCACCCTGCCATCAGTCCGCTCGTTGTGGGGGTGGGGGGGGTGGGGGGTGCCGCGTAACATTCCGGCCTATTCATTAGATAGAACCATGAGCCATAGAATCATTTACGACACAGAAGGAGGCCATTCAGCCCATTGAGTCCATGCCAGCTCTACACAGAGCAGTCCAGTTATTCCCACTCCCCTGCTTGATCCCCGTAGCCCTACAAGTTGCTTCACTTGCTTCAAGTGCCCATCCAATTTCCTTCTGAAATCATTGATTGTGTGCATTTCCACCACCCTCTTGGGCAGCGAGTTCCAGATCTCTGATATAAATATGCAACTTTAATCAATTTGGAAATAAACTTTTCAAAATCATTCAAAGAGTTCTATATTCAGATAATATGTAGGGTATAATCAAAATGATATTAAAAGCATATTTTATTGTGCTATTTAACTGTGAGTTACAAATATAATTTAGATTAATTATGAAATAGACTTTACCATAGAATGCACAAGAACAGTCGTAGTAATGAAACTTACAGGATGCCAATAACCATTACTCTAACAAAGGAACAGTAAATATTATGCACATTGATTGAATAAACATTTTTCTTATCTACATTAACCCAAATCTTATAAGTGGCAAACCCTGTTTGTCAACTTTTCACAGAGCAGAAAGGTTACTGTTTTGTGTATACCCTGTATAAAATAATTTATGATATGAATTTATGACAATTGATCATTTTGATGATTATATCTATAAAACCGAAGACATAGGTTTTCCACAAACTTTTAAAATGATGCACTAATATAATATAGCATAACACACAGACAAAAAATAAATTTAAAAACTGATACAAACATTAATTATGCCTTAAATATGATGAATAACTAGAGTAACCAGAGAAAAATTAGGCCTATGCTCTCTAACTTGGCTCTCCAAACTCCAGGGATAGAAATTCATTAGTCAGCACTAATTGGGTACTAGGAACAATCCATGCATTCAAGCAGGTAGGCCCGAGGCCTGATCAAAATTTTTACTTGACGCTCAATTTAATAAATCCTATAAGGGCAAGGTTTTAGGCAAGAGTTGCAGGAGGAATGTGAGTAAGAACTTTTTTGCGCAGCGAGTGTTAATGACCTGGAACTCGCTGCCCACGAGGGTGGTAGAAGCAGAGACAATTAATTATTTCAAAAGGAAATTGTATGCGCACTTGAAGGAAATAAACTTGCAGGGCTACGGGGATCGAGCTGGGGAGTGGGAATGACTGGATTGATCTGTGGAGAGCAGCATGGGCTCAATGGGCCGAATGGCCTCCTTTTATGCTGTAATTGACTTTATGACTCTACGACTGTAGGGTGAGCTGTGGATGCCTACACATTCCCAGGCAGCTTCAATTTTGAGCCGGTAGACAGCTTCAGGTAAGTGCTGGGGTGAGAAAAAGAACAGGACAGGGACAATCGTGGGACGGTAGTGACCCTTAGGAAGGCTGTGCAGTGGGAGGAGCACTCTTGCTCCTCTTGGCTTGATACAAATCTTCCTTTATGTAAAATCTTGCTGGAGGTCAATTGTTAGGATGCATCTACTCCTGGAAAAGCTGAGCAGTGCAGACCTGGCACCTGCTCCACTCAGAGCTACCCAATTTTAGGAAGGAGTCATTAAAAACACATTAGGCCCCTGATTAACATGTGCACATAGACTAATGCCTATTTTAGGCTGATGCCAAGGATGCATCTGTAGTACCTGAATCAAAATGGGTATAGGAGGTTGGGTCTCTAAATTAGACGTCAGTGTTCTTGTTATCCACCAGAAAATGGCCACATCGAGTTCCAGTTTCTGCTACCCAGTCTCAAATTGTCAGTGAAAAAAATAGCATCACCTGACCTCACCAAAGGTAGAAAAATACACAAAAATGTCAGACAAGAAAAGACCAGCTGGCCCATCGAGACCTTCTCAAACATTGTGACTTATGCATCATGTCAAGAGACTCCCTACCTCCTAGGCCATGTCAATGTTAAAAAAGTTACATTTTTAAAAATGCTAAATCAATTTAAGAAACAGCAACCTGTATCAATACCATAGTTAGGAGTGCAGAGTGCAGAGAATGATTTGGTTCTCAGATGGAGTCACTGCAATCCTACAGGGATTGAGGCAGAAGAGGAGACCCTCTTCAGCATAAAGTGACACAGTCCAAATGAAGAGCTGCCAGGGAGAATGAGAAGAGGTGGCCACCATTGGCCTGAGCGCGCCACACAGAAAGGAGAATCCCCTTCCATTAGTAAGGGCCTCCCTGAGGGGAGCCAATAGAAACGTGATGGGTGGAGGGTGGCGGAGAGCCCATCATCTCCCTGTCACTGCTCTGTCGCCAAGCAAATTTGCCGGGGGTGGGATAGGTCGATGGTGGCCTTCCCACCCAGAGACCAATTGAGGCCATTAAGTGGCCTATTAACGGCCACTTAAGGGCCTCTTCCCACCACTGCTGGGATCTAACCAGCGGGGGAGGGGGGGGGGAGGAAGGTGCCTCTGCCACGCAAGGAGAGTGCCTTATAAAATGAGGCACCCTCCCTGCAGGCTTGGGCCGCGTGGGTCCCTCCTTCATGCGCAATCTGTAGCCCACGGAGAACCCTGACGGCAAAACCTCCACCACCATGAACCGCCCTCCCCCTGGACTTCACGTCCCCCCTTTCACTCCATCTGTCCGGGGCTTTCAGGACTGGCCCAAGCAACCCCACCTCACTTACCTGAGATCTGGGGTTCCAGCGCTGGGCCTGGGTCTGAGGCCTCGGCAATACTGGCAGTGGCCACTGCTCCCAGTGGCGCTGCCGATACTGCTGAGCTGCAGGCCCTGTGATTGACTGGCAGCTCTTGGAGGCGGGAATCCCCGTCTTTAAAGGGACGGGGATCCCGCCGCCGGAAACATTGCCTCCAGAACAATGGAGGATCATATCGGGGGGTGCTAAAAGGCTGAGGCAGGCTTTCCCCTGCCTTTTTGGCTCGGTGCCAAGAGCCCCGCCTCCTCCACAAAATACAGCCCAAGGAGATCTGCAGCTGATGGTCCCACGCCAGAGGCCAAAGGGCAGTCAATGCTTCGACCAAGGGTGCTCAGACTGCGACCACAAAGATCTGGGGCTCCAGACTGGAAAGAACTCTGTCTTCTGGCTTCAACAGGATTGAAGATTGGTTGCTGACAGGGCTGTAGTGATCTCAATGAGACCTTGGGGGGAGTTTTAACCACAAGCAAGGGTGGGTTGGAAGTGGATGGGAAGTAAAAACTTTTAAAATATCATATCTGGTCCCAACCCGGACACCTCTAGTTTTATCAGAGCAGTTCAGGGGACGGGCGGGAGGCAGGTCAGTCAGTAAAAGCTTTTAAGAAGGCTTCAAGCCTCCACTTTAACAGGATTTTTATTTTTAACCTGTGGAGTCTGGGTTTCCTGGGTCTTGGAAAACCTGGCATGCAAAAGGAGACAAGAAGGGCCAGATCCATGAGTTAAGTGCATTTACAGCACTGTTGTGGGTCAGGAGGAGAAGGAGTGTTTCCTCCAGGCCCAACAACCTAACCTCTTTGTGTACCCTACTATCAGCTGACATGGCCCCCACTTCCCTCTCAGCCAATCTCCGTCTCCTCCCCATGGTCACCGACTTCTCCCACCCCAGGCTCCCCTGCCCTGTACTTCTGGGTTTACCATCTGGGGATGCGGTGGCTGCCCCTTTTACGTCATCAGGGCAGCTGCTCCGCCCTCTCTATTTAAATGAGCCCATGCGTGTAATATCGCGGGGACTCAGCAGCGGCTGCTAAATGTGGGAATGCAGCTGTGTTCACAGGACGCCACCAAGGAGCGCGGCACCCGAATAAAATACAGGCCGATGACATTTGTAGTGAAACCAATTGATGACAGGGATGTGTGGGATTAAGTGGCCCTCTCCTATGGTGTGTGTAAACCAAAGTCTGCAATGTGCCCGAGGCACTCAGCATGCCCACGTGCATCCAGCCAGCGTGCAGAATCCTGAGAGCCTGTGCACAAACTGTATGCATGGCTCATTAAAGTCCAAACCTCATTCAAATTACAGGCTTGTATGATGAGCAATCACACAGTGAGCATATCATTCCACAAACACCCACTGCAACCATCCTTTAAAGTTGGATCACCTAAAACTCAACAAAACTAATAAATATAACAACTGATTTATCATTAAATATGCCACTGTGTTACCTGTTTATGTAATGAGCTCAACTGCTTTTTTATGGCAATCCACTGTTAAAAGGGACAGTCACCTCCTTGTCCAGGGAACAAAGGGATAAATAACACCAATCCTTCAAACAGATATCCACCAAGCGATCAACACCCATGACTGGATAAGTGGGGTTGAAATTCAACATTGGAGGGGATTTAAAACAGGTAGCAGCAGATCAGCAAGCCATTATACACCTCACCTAATACTCTTCACTGTTAAGTTAATGGAAAGAAATATCAGGTAGGTGCATAATGGTTGATTGATCCTGTACTTTTTGTTTCGCATCCCCGTTGAAGTTGAATTTTACTCCCAAAAGTTATGCAGGAATCTTGAGATTTAGTAACAGTCGATACAGGCACAGAAGTAGTCAACAAAAGCAACTGACATGCGGAAAACTGGGAACAAAACAATGGAAGCCAGGGACAATAAGCGAAGAGATTGAAAGAGGTTAGAAGAAGTGTAAGAAAGGTTAGGCAGGAGTTTGTTTCAGGGAGAAAGGTAACAGTATGATGGCTTTGGCTCATGCTATAACCTAGCAACCAACATTGTTTGCATCTTTCACATTCTCTAGCTATGTTCCAGTAATGACCCAAGTGCTCTTGATCACACTGCCCAGGTAACAGAAGGGGAATCTTTGCAGAGGTCAATTAAAAGGAAAAGGCAGCCTCCTAATCTTACATAAAAATGAATCACTACACAACAGTGAAGTAATGGAGTCTTGTTATAATTGGTTTGTCAAAAGCAAAATTGTAGTAGGTTTTTGTTCAAAAGCATGTTTTAGTATGTGTAAAAACAGTTAATTTAATGGTGGTTCAAACATTGCAGCTATGGACTTTGTAGAAAAGATTATTTTTGATTCAGCAAAGAAAATGTAAACTTCAATGCCGTAGTAGACCTTCAGATCACTGCTTGCTTACTATTTAATCTCTGCAATTTTACCAATAGAATAAAGATGCCATGCACAGGTCCACTCATTGACTGCAAAATTTGTCTCTGTAGCGCTGTTTGTACCAGCATTATGTAAGCCTGGATCTCATAAAATGGCAGTCATACTGCTTACAGCCACTACTGTTGTGAACCACACAACAGGGATAAGCACCAACATGTTGCACCACGGTCATTTGACAAAGTTATTGAATGAGCCACAGACATGACGGCAATTAATCTGTATATAAAGTGTATAGCCAATCTAATGTTATCAAAATACAGTCCAATTTAAAACACATTTCTCCCTATTAATTAAATAGCTGAGCATAAAAACATCAATGGAGAGCAGCACAACTTTTAGCGAGCTAGCAAGCAAAACAGTATGCAATGCCGATGCAAATTACTTTTGTTGACAGAAGAGAGCTAGCTACATCATGTCACGGGGTGGTAGATGGACCTTATCGGATGACCTCTGTCGATTCACACTGTGTCAGGGGTGCAAATTCATTCAATAAGTCATGAAATTCAAGGAGAGGGTTGTTATTGTGGTTATTGAGGTGAGGCAGTAGAAAAATCAGCAATAGGAAGACAGACCATTTCTTACACTGCTGTTGTCACAAGACAACTTAACCCATGATGGTCTCTGTTTGTGCAAACTCTCCACCTGCTTATAATATGTGTCTGAAGACAGGGCAGCCAACAAAAGGGCAGTGATCTCCAAATCAGCAGAATTTTATAGGAAGGAGCAGATAGTACTTCAGAAGAGTCATGTAAAACCGAAAAAATAGAGTGGGACAGGAAGGGACAGACTGATTAACAGTAAGTAGCCAAGACTAGTTTATTCATCTTGACAGGCTGTTGAACTAGGTCCTGGATTCTAAGTACAGAAACAACAGCATCTCTCATGGACAAAATATCATTTACTCACCAAAGCTAGTGAAAAAATTAGATAAACACAATTACAAATAAAGAGAGCCCTTCAGTTCTTCCATAAAAGTGATTCTCTTAAATTCACTATGTTTATATCTCAGTCTATCACTGTCGATTCCAATTCAGCTCTGACAAGATAATTATTAACAAAGAGTTATTCTGCAAAAAGTTGAGCAGTTGTTACTGCATGTATTAGTCAATTACAAAATGTTTAGTCTCTATCTGTAAAATTGTACTCCAGACAAGCCCAAATCTCTTACCTGTTTGCAAATGTACACTTTTAACGTAATGTAATTATATGATACAGACAACTTTCAAATGATATTGGCTACTCAGGTTATCTGGCCTCAAACTGGATAGTAAATGATGCATATTGCAGTTACTGATCTTTGACATACTTGTAAAACTTGTCCTTTAATCCACTTTGCAGCAAAAAAACAATCAGTTAATGAATGTTTTGAACATGGTCATTGCAACATAATAAATTTCTACTATGTCTTCCAACAATTTTTAAAACTGAAAATGCAGCATGGATTTTGTTAAGGAATCATAAACAGTTCATCATAGATTGAAGTTTATTAAAGCTATCTGTTACATTGTATTTGCTAACTATTGTATGTGGGTCAGCAGCATCCTGTTTTTGCCAATATCATTCAGCCCCATTACAATGTACTCTTGTATTCATGAGGAACTTACAGTGCTGACTTCTGGAGATTCCTTGGATTTTCTTGCCCGTTTTCCCCTCAGTACAAGTTCTGAAACAATGTGATTCAAAATGGATAGCAGCGGAATTCTGACATTTATATAGAAGCAAAAGTCCAACAACGTTCAACATGGCACTGAGTTTGTGTCCCAAGTAAAAGTAATGTGTGCCACAGCATAGAAATTGAGGCATTCCCTAATGAATTCTGCCATTTTAAAATTAATTTATATTAATTTTAATTAATTAATTTATTTTAAAACACAAAGTTAGAGGCTTGGAGCAGGGGTGTCCTACTTTTTCACATGGGGAGACTCACATTACAATTTTTGTCTTACATAGGGGGCCAATGAGACAATTTTGGAAAGATAAAGGCATTAAAATTTATCTTACTATTAATCAGAACAACAAATGTGAATATTTGTGAAGAAGCTTTCAATGAGAAGACTAATTTTTTGACGTACTTTCTTGTCACTATGTTGGACACTGATTTTGTGAGATACCTGGCATTTCTTTTGTTTGCACAAGTTGTCAATGTCTGCCCACACACTTGCTGTTGCGATGCAGAGTATTCTGGATAGATGTCCATCTGTCAGGAGTGAATTTGATTGCTCTCTCTCCCTCCTCTCTTCTTTCTCTCTTTGTGTGTCTGTCTCTCCCCCCTACATCTCTGTTTCCCCCCCTCTGTGTTGTCCCCCCTCTCTGTGTTGCCCCCCACCCTCATGTCATCCCCCCTCTGTTGTCCTCCCTCTCTGTATTGTTCCCTCCCCTTTCTGTGTCTCCCCCTGCATCGCCCCCCTCTCTCTGTCTGCCCCGTTCTCTGTTCCTCACTCTCTCTGACCATCCCATTCTCTCTTTCCCCTCTCTATCTCTGCCCCCTCTCTCTCTGTCTCCTCCTCTCTCCCTCTTTGTCTCCCCCTTTCTCTCTCTGCCCCCCACCCCCAACTCTCTCGCTGACCATTGCTAAGAACAGGAACAGCGGTTTCCAAACGTCGGACAGCTTTGTGGTTTTCCAGCGGGTTGTGATTTTTTTTTAAACGCACACCAGAAAACCACAAAGCTGTCTCCACTCAGCACCTGTCAGCTGTCAGGCAGGTTCTGATTTCTTTTAAAAGCCGGACTGGTCAGAAAGAAGAAGTCAATGGGAAATTTCTCATCCTTGAAATTACCAGTCATGGACCTCAAATGTTTTTGAGCATGGACACTGGTGTACGTGTACAGACATGTTGCCGACCCCGGCCACACAGCTTGCCATGATTGTAAGGGCACCAGTGCAGGCGTACTGTGCATGCTCTAGAAGTATGCAGAGTGAGCAGATGGTGATGTTAAACAGCATCTAACGTTGATTTGGCACTCAATCTGGCGCTATGTACCTTGCAGATCCTATTAATGCCCTCTCTTAAACATTCCCAGCTGAAAAAGTGTCTAGCTGTACGAGGGATCACCATGGGACTTCCAGGTGAGGTGTTTTTCACTTTCTTTTGCTGCTGCAGAGTGAGTGGAAGTACTGTGTTCAGTGTTGTGGAGGAGATTGGAAAAGTTTTTGGATTCAGAAGGGAGTTATGCTGGATTTTGACAACGAGGTCAGTGGAGCAGAAAGCCTGCTATCACTCATGTGGGCTATCGTCCCCCTTGGGCTGCAGCACAACAAGGAAATGGAGCACAGGCAGCTAAGAGAGGGAAAGCTGTGCACAAAGGAGGTGGAAGAGCACTTTTAAAAGAAGGCCGTACCCATCTAGGATATTCAGGGGGCACTTCTTGTACCTCTACCTCAGCCAGGAGCTGTGTCTAAGGTGGCTACATTTCACCAAGGAGGTGATCATTGAACTGTGCCACCTCCTACAACCGGGCGTACAACTGCACAGCAGCACCAGGACGGCACTGCCAGTGGCCGTGAAGATCATTGTTGCCCTCAATTTCTACACCAACCGATCCTTCCAGTTGGGAGCAGCCAACATTGCCACTATCTCAGTTTGCCAAGCATCGCTGTATCAGGGAGGTCATAGTCTTTTTTCTCACCAGGGAGAAGCAGCAGGAGAAGGCACATGGCTGAGCCAGGCTAGTGGGATTCCCAATGGTGGAGGGAGCCAATGACTATACTATATCTGCAGGCACCACATATTAACGGAGAGATATAAGTGCAAGGACTATCACTCCATGAACCTGCAGTTGGTGTGCAACCATGTACAGAACATCCTGGCGGTGAATACCCGCTACCCTGGCAAGCCACAATGCTTTCATCTTGCAGCAGTCAGTTGTACCTGCCATATTTGAGCCATCACAGTGAGCCAGAGGCTGGCTGCTTGGTGACAAGGGCTACCCATTCCACATCTGGCTAGTGGGATTCCCTTCCGCACCTGACCACACGTGGGCAGCATACCTACAACGAGAGCCATGCTGCCACCAGGAACATTGTGGAGCAAAGCATCAGTGTTTTGAAACAATGGTTCTGCTGCCTGGACTGCATGGGGTGGGGTGGGGAGACCTCCAGTAGTCACCAGAGAGTGTCTTCAAATTCCTGGTAGACTGCTGCGTCCTCCACAACCTCACTCTCACAAGGATGCAGCCCTTGCCACCAGGCCTTTGGCAGTCACCATAGGAGGAAGAAGAGCAGGAAGAGGAGGAGGAAGGGAGGAGGCATTTGGGACCCCTTTGCTCCAGACAGGCTGTCCGTGACTGCTACTCAGATTCCGGTTCCGCTAAAAACTAAAATCATCCCCACATCGCCATTGCTGCAGAGTTCCCCACCTTTCTATCGCTCTGCTTCAGACCATCACAATGTCCTCTTGGCCCAAATCATGAAATAAAAGCCACCAGCAAAAAAACTTTTCCGGCGGCACAGTGGCGCAGTGGTTAGCACCGCAGCCTCACAGCTCCAGCGACCCGGGTTCAATTTTGGGTACTGCCTGTGTGGAGTTTGCAAGTTCTCCCCGTGTCTGTGTGGGTTTTCTCCGGGTGCTCCGGTTTCCTCCCACAAGCCAAAAGACTTGCAGGTTGGTAGGTAAATTGGCCATTATAAATTGCCCCTAGTATAGGTAGGTGGTAGGGAAATATAGGGACAGGTGGGGATGTGGTAGGAATATGGGATTAGTGTAGGATTAGTATAAATGGGTGGTTGATGGTCGGCACAGACTCGGTGGGCCGAAGGGCCTGTTTCAGTGCTGTATCTCTAAACTAAACTAAACATAACAACTTTATCCAACAACGCTTCCAATAATACATGCTAAACTAAACTATTCCCCCATGTGCATTCCCTTACTGCCTGTTGTGCATGTGCCTTTGCCCAGTCTTGTGCTTCTATACAGTGCTACCCCAGTGGCTGCAGCATGACTGGTGGAAGTGGGAAGACTCTAGATAGCCTTGCAGGACACCCGCGAGTGGCTCTGGACCAGAGGGCCTGGTTTTGGACTGCACCATCTCGGCATGGGTGGTTGGTGTCTGACTAGCTTGTTGACAGGCAACAGCAACAGCACTAGTTGAGTGGCAGTTATGGGAGCACAAATGCTGTCATCCTGAGAGAGGAAAGCAGAGCTCATATTTCAAGAGCCACTGCCACTCCCCCGGGGCGGTGCCTCAGCAATCTTAGTAATCTGTTGGAGACAGATTGCAGGACTGCTATGAGAGCATAGCCACAAGCATAGATTTCAAGACCTCAGTCTGAGCTTCCACTGCGGCACTCAGATGCTGAGTGAACTCTGCCTGTGCTGCAATGGAAACTGACAAATAGGCCACCAGATGCTGGATTATCGCTGGTTCCACAAGTACTGCTATGGAGTTAGCCACCACTTCCACGTTGGAAAGGATGGGCTCCAGGTTCTGCACGATGCCCTATGCCAACTTGAAGCCAGACTCCTCCATGCTCCTTGACAGTGACAGTAGGCTCTGTGGCAGGCCTGCCAATGCACGAAGCAACTCAGTGTGCATGGTCAACAGCATTCCCTTGTCTGTCGCTCCATCAAAGTCTTTGTTTAACTCACCTGTAGCAGAATTCGTCTGCGAGCTCACCCTCTGGTTAGCTGGTACACTAACTACCCTTTCACCCTCGGCCTGGCTGGAGCCCACCTGTGCCCGGTGACTCACCACGTGCTGGTCCCAACTCCATTCTACACTCTAAAGTATGCGTAGTGCCAGTATCTGCGTTTGGTGGCTGCGAGTGCCAGACCAAGTGATGGTGCTTCCTCCAGTGGCTATTTGCTGGTGCTTGCGCCCTTCATGCTGAGGCTACACTGGCTGGCCAGGTGGGAGGTCTTGTGTATCTGGCAGCAAAAATGCAGAAGGGAGGGTTGTGATGAGGGAAGGAGGCATTGAGTGGAATGCAAGAAGCCCATGGTCACACCAACTGCAGCTTACACGTCATGCCAGATACCAGGATGAGGATGAAATGGGATTTGAGAAGGTGTATAAAGCAGGAACACACTGTCATCCTGAATGTTTTTGGTGACACCAGATGCAATGTGCTCAATGACTACTGGCCTTATAATTCAGAGCACTGTTTCCTCTAAATCGCTCAGGAGATGCTGGTGTGCCTCTCCCCCGTCAGTTCTCTGCTGTTCCCTGCAGTTATGCGCGACCTTGTCCTGCAAGAAAAAGGAAAGAATGTCAGTGAGTATTTTGCAATGTGTTTGGGTGATCTGCCTGCCTCAGCTGAGTAGCTGGAAATATGTGGAAGCTGTGAGAAGTGAGTGTGAGGCTGGCAACATTGGTACATGTGTGAGGTGGAGCATCTGAATGTTAGGCATGAGTCCTGATTACTGATGGGTAATTGATGGGGGTATGGTGCATTGAGCAGTGTCAGAGGTTGGTGGTGAATTGGGTAGAAGATGCAATCACTGCAATCAGATGCAATCTCTTGTGTGAGATCATTCAACTTTTTCTAGTATTGCATCCAAGTTCTTGGGGTCAGACTCTGAGAATTGACCCGCGGCCGCTCGCTCACATTCTCTTCAGAGGTTATGCCTCCTGGTCTTCTTTGGAAGTATCACCTGTCTCTTCCTCTCAAACCCCTGTACTAAAGCCTCCAGCACCACATCAGAGAACCTGGGAGCCCCCTCTCTGACCTGTTGCTCCATTTGCAGCCTCCTTGCTTCTCTCAAACACTTACTGGCACAGTTCCATCAGCTGCTGTAGCATGAGTGCCACTTCCCCTTTGAGAAATGCAGGCTACCTTTAAGAAGTGCAGGCTGTCTTGCGGGTGCCATTAATCACGCAAGTTCCTGGGCCGCCTGTTGAGCATGCAACCAGTCAACAGCACGTTTTGTGCTGGGCTGCACACCACAATCACTGAAATGAACAGGCCCAGTTCATCCAGGCGCAACCACTGCGCCCAAAAAATGGGCTGAATCTGATTTAGACCCATTATCTCTTATCCATCACAGTGTGCCACATGTGAGCATATCACAATTGTACTCAGTTTTGTTCTGGCAGTCCACCAGATTGTCTGCCACCGTTATATTCCTGTCATTGTAACACATTGCCAGACTAAAGCCTCTGACACTTGCCAGAGGCTGAGTGCAATCACATAAAGGAACACAGACACAGAGGACAGTTACTGGCGTCCATAGATTAATCTCCCAGCAAACAGTCATCCTCTTTCTGCAGAGAGAGAGCAGAATAAGGTTTGAGTAAAGATATGGCAATCAGCAAATGTCTCTGTGATGATAGTCCTAACTCTGGCAGAAACCTTTGCTGTTAAAGTAGCTGGCAATCTTGTCAGCGTGGAAGGTACATGCGTACAAAGGCACTCATGACATTGAGGAATGCCTCACTGCCAGAAAGTATCTTTAGATTCCCATTATTGAGAAGCTAATGTGTGCCCTGGGAAGAAAAGCAGCAATTTCGGAAATGACTTTAAGCACTACTGAGTGACTGATCCCCCTTAATTGCTATGTCTGGATCCTAAAAATGTGCTCGTAAGATAAGTAAGATGTTCAGTCACTTTCACTGATACTCAAATGTATACTTCATATAAGTGTAATGTTCCCCATTCTCACTCAAAGCTGAATTTCTGAAAATAGTTCATAAAACAAATACATCTGGAAATCCTGAGGTATATCTCTCTTTCAACACTTATGACTGCAGCAGTGTCACCAGTATTTGTCCAGAATTTTTAGCAACAGCAATGTCAGAAGTGGTATCTATTTATACCAAGTACCATTATTTATTTTGCTTTCGAATAGTGTAAATGGCACATAATATTTACATTTTAAAGCATTCTCATGTTACCAAGTAAGCAACAGGACAGCAATAGCAACTGATATATTGGTGTCACTTTCTTTTTCATGGTTAATTGGTATCCATCAAAGTAATTGAGTCAGTGTTGCTCATCCAGATAAATAGGCCACCAAATAGAGCAGTGATGTTGCAAGCAAAAAAAGTACAATTTTAATTTCTATGACAACAAGAAAAAACAAATTACAATTCCAGTGTATCACCACTTTGTGCATTGTAACATCACAACACTGAGAACAAAAAGTCAAGTGGTGTTGAGTGCCAGGTCATGAGTTGCATGATCCCATGTAAAATAAATCTCACATTGCAATCAACCACACCACTGCGTTCCATAAGTAAAATACCTAAAACTCAGGATCCCTTTTTGAATACATAACCGGAAGCCTTGTTGTATGAATCAAATTATTTTCTGTTAACCACAAGCTGCAGTGTGGCTATTCTGCCTATAAATCAAGGCTCATTGATATTTGTCAAAATTCAATCCCTGGCCTGTGGTAAAATTCATAACCTCAGATGTTACAGCATTGGGAGCTGTACAATTGACCTCAGTAAACCTCGACAAGAGTTGGGGGGGTAGGAGGGGGGAGGGTGCGGGAAATCAAGCAGGGTTCTGATCCTCATTGCTAATCATTGATTTTTGCTGGAAAGTTTACATAAAAGAAAGACTTGCATTTATATAGCACCTTTCACTTTGTCAGGACATCAAAGTGTTTTACAGTCAATTAAGTACTTTTGAAGTGTAGTCACTGTTGCACTGAAGGAAACATAGCAGCCAATTTGTGCACAGCAAGCTCCCACAATCAACAGTGTGACAGTGACCAGATAATCTTATTTAGCAATGTTGATTGAGGGATAAATATTGGCTAGGGCACTGGGAATAACTCCCGTGCTCTTCTAAATATTGCCATAGGATCTTTTACGTCCAGCCGAGAGAGCAGATGGAACCTCTGTTTAATGTCTCGTCTGAAAGGCGGATGTTTGGTGAAGGCAGATTCATGTTCCTCTGTAATGTTGTCTACGGTTAATTAGATTCCTGATGCCCACTGTCTGGGCTCACATGTTAAAGACCCAATGTTAACCAGAAGTGAGAACTGGTGGTACAGAACTCCTGGAATTGCAAGCCTTTAGGAAAGGAGAAAAGAAAATTGGTACCAACATTTTAAAAGCATTATGAATAAAGTGACCTTTAGGAAGCCATTATTAATGTATTGGGCATGTTAATTGTTCACTATCATCCAAACATAAAAGAATGAATAGTACATAAATGATATGAGCTACTTCAAAATTTGGAAACAAAAGGAATTTTGGCCAATCATTCCAGTTTCTAAAAGTTATGTTAGGACTAATGTTGAATCAAGGGGATTAAAAGGCTGATTCAAATATTTACCTTAGGAAATAATTAATCTGAGTAGAACTCAGTTTTGGTAAAAAGGATTCTAGAATCACTCCACATTTTTTTTCATTTGTGAACCAGAAATACTATAGTGAACTATTAAATTATTTATGACATCTGATTTCCTTTCTCTATCCAGCAGTTTTTCTAACATGCTGAACTAGTTATCATGTACACTTTGCATCGAAGTAAGTTTGACACTGATGCCACGTCAGGTGCAGTGTAGAAACCATTCTCAATTCAGGCAAAGCAGAACTATATATGTCCATTTAAACAGACACAGAGTTCTGCTCCACCAGCCTTGAACTGTCGGTGAAATTACTGGGGGGAAAATTACTGAATATCACAACAGTGTTTTTCAACCTTATAACCTACAAATTTAGCATTATTCACTGGATAAAGTTTCAAAATGTGGCTTTACACTGATTGCAGATATACTGCAATTGGTGTGAGGGCAAAGCATGTCAGCCCAACTCTTGCAGGTGGTCTCACACTGTTAGAAAACAGCCAAATTGAAATGACATGTCCAAAGTTAAATTGCAATTATATTACACATCTTACATCAGTACATAGAGCAAAACACCTTTATATTGATCTAAGATGTGCAGTATAACTGCTCTATTAAATAATGACTTTATTTCGAATAGATAAGCTTGCATTTATATAGTGCCTAATTATGCATTTCAGAATGGCCTGAAATTGCTTCACATAGAACGAAGTATGTTGTGAAGCTATTGCTGTTATGTGGGAAACGTAGTAGCCATTTTGCTTGTAGCAAGGTCCTAGAAACAACAATGAGATGAATGACCCACTAATGTGCTCTTCAGTCCTGTTGGTAAATGCAAGGAGACTGGCAGGACACCAACAGAATTCACTGCTTTTCTTCAAAGAATGACACAGGATCTTTAATGTGCACTGAAACACACTGGCAAGGCCTCATTGAAAGGACAGCACATACAACAATACAGTGACAGTGACAAGTCTAGATTATATATTCAAATTCTGGAATTGTGCAGAATCCTACAACCTTCTGACTCAAAAGTGAGAATTGCCATCAACTAATCCAAGCTGACATCTATCCTTTTATTTGCCACTCTGCTTATATTTCATTTCAGACAGTAGGTCCGTAAAATATTTTTAACTGAGTTAAAAACATAATTTATTTCTTCCTAAAGTGATAAGCCAGCAGAGGAGCATTCATTACTGCTGCCGTCCTGAGGTCATTATTTGTTTAATTAATAGATTTGTGGCATTGATCAAATATCCTCAAATTACCTTGCAACATATTCCAGACAGGATAACAATTTTAAACATATATCTTGTTTTCATCACATGGAGTATGTAATAAAAACATAGAAATATTAATCATTCCAAAGAATCCATTTAAATTTTAAGCAATAATTCAATTTAATTTCAATTTAAACACTTTAAAAATCAATGGTTTTGCTGGAAAAATGGATCAAAACGTTTATGTTTCATTCAAAATAAATATATCATACTGCCTTACTAAGAGGCAGAACTACGAACCAAAATAAGTGGATACCACAAAAATGGAATACAAGATTCAGATAATATTGGCATTTGTTGCAAAGTTTATGTTTAACACACATTAATAATGAGAAAGTATATTGTTATGAATTAGCGTCCTGATCCTGCAGTTTGCACTTGCAGTCTACTAATAACTAGTTCTATTTATTAAAAACACCTTTCATAGACTCATAAATACCCCATCTCCGTGATTTGGGATGGGGTTGGCATCCATAGCTGCAGGTCCTGCTTCATCTTCCGGTGATGGAGTAGGGACCCTGGAATTTTGACCATCTAGTGATTACATCAGAGCTCCATGTGTATACCAAAAACTCAAAACATGTTTCAATTGTATCAGTCCAAGTCAACAAGGGGTTCTGCACACTGCAGATTCGATGATTTTCAGTTGTCAGGCATACACATGAGAACTGGTGCTGATACATTGAGCTCTGAACGTCAAAATAACTTTGCAATCTCTGGTGACTTCAAACTTACAGCAATTTTGTTATTGTTAGGAAAAGGTTAGTTAGTAACCTAATACTGCGCTCCTTACATTATTGCCACTAATGTAAAACTTTTACACTGACATTAATTCTAAGCTATAAAGAGAAAGGAGATAACAAAACACAACAATGTTAATTTAAATGCATGTTTATAGAATAATGTAATGGTATTTGATTTGCTGCAGTCTACATGGGATATAATAGACAAGTACTATGTGACGGAAATCACACCTGCCAAATGGAAAGATATTAATTTTGTCATATGGGACACTACTTGAACCTTTTTTTAACTGGACATTCCACATAACTTGTTTTAAAAAACAACAGAGCTGAACAGCTGAAAACATGGTTGCACATTTGCATTCTGAGAGACAGTTGAATAGAGATACAATGGGAGTGCTCACTGATTCAATTAATATGTATGGTCTGGGCAATAGTGATAATCAACCTTCTTTGTCTGTGTAAGAGCCAGAACTCCAACCCCCATCAAGTGTCTGGAAAGCTTTGAAATCAATAATCCTCCCAGAAGCTGCTGTTTCACACAAAGAGAGGGTCACATGACCTACCTGCTGGTCAGACTGGGGTCTTTTTGAATTGTGCCACACAGAAAGGACAGACTGCAATTTGAACAGAAAGGAGAAGGAAGGTCTCCCTCTGTCTCTGTCTCCAGCAAAGTCCCAAGAAAACTATGGTGGCAGTTTCTACGCTTCAAGACTACAGAGAAAGCATCTTCGACCTTCTGGTACCAGAGAAACAAGCTTGAAATTATGCACCGGTCCCCAGCTAGATTGAAGATATTGACACCCAGTAAGTGAATTCCATTTATTACAAACTCTACTTCACTACCACTCACCACCCCGCCCCCCAATTCTTTCTCCCCATCTGTATCTTTTTGTGTGTGTGTTTATCTCACATGCATGCCAGCAAGGTTGTGTTGCGTATTTTAGTAATTTTAACCGAATTAGAGTGGTAAGGCTAATAAACTTACATCTTTCTTGTTTAAACCTAAGAAAACCTGTCTGGTTCATTTACAGTTACAATTAGAGTGCAGTGAGCAAAGGACTCACTGAGGGGGTAAGCTAAAATCACTGTGTTTTAAAAGATAAACCCTGTTATAGCCAAATCAGGAAAGTAGCAAGAGGGGAGCCTGAGACCCCTTCCTCACCCAGTCATAATGACCAGACTTTATCTGTCCAAGAGATATTTAATTTAAATCTTTACATAGACATTTATCAGCAGTAACACTGACATATAGGGCTGAATTTTCCCAGTCACCAGGCTTGGAGGCGGGGGAGCCTGGAAAATGGGGAGAGCCAAGTCAGGACGACTCCCCGGCGCGTTCCCACTGCTGGGGAACTTTGCCAGGGCGGGCTGGGAATTGGATCGGCTGTCCCTCCAAGGAGATGGGCAACCAATTACTCTTGTTAAAGCCGGCTTTGTCCCTCATCATTTTTGCATTTCAACAAAGCCTTCGAGGGCACCTCCATGTTGGGGCACCCTTGCAGTCCCCGACCTGCCTCAGCAGTACCCACCTTTCCCGGGGGTCAGCCAAGGCTCCAGGGCTGCCAGCCCTCTGATTGGGCCAAGAGTCCGCCTGCCATCCTTAATAGGATGGTGAGCGAGGAGACAGCCAATTAGGAGGCCGCCCCCCAGAAGATTGTGCCGCCAGTCTCACTGCCAGCAAGTGCTGAGACCGCCATTTGGTCCCGCCATCAGGGTGACAAAGTCTGAGGGAAAATCCAACCCATAGTAATTCAATATGCAATTGTTTTGTTAATTAAACATAAATCGTAAATTGAACTGAAGCTTAAACAAGTTCATTTGGTAAAAAGCAAAGTGTTTGAGAAACAAAAAGGATTGAATCAATAGGTTGCAGGAGCAGTAATTTTAAGCATTCTCAGTCCAGGAATATTTGCAGTCATTACCATAAGCACTGGAAGCACTGAATGCTTTCATATATAGTCTCCAATGCTATGAAGATAATTTAGAGTATCTAGTTCTTTGTGATCTCCTACTGACCTTTTTTTTAATTGTTGAAGCCAATTCCAGTTTTTGTAAAGTTTTTGTAATGAAAGCAAAAGAAAGTACATTTCAGGTGAGATAACATAATAAATTGTAGACTTTTTGCACCAGTCAGACTATTACACTCCTTCTTTTATAGATAACAGTTTCTTTTTTTATCTTAAAAGAGTTTAACGTTGAATGAATCTTAATTGTATTGGTATCTGTGGGATACTCAGTAATTCATTTCCAATGGGGCTTATGTAACACACACATACTTAGACAAAACACAACATGCACTGAGTTTCAATTATACCTTTCATGCCCTTTCTAAGCTCTGCACAAAAATCCTCAGAACATTAATTTCTCTGGCAGGTTAAGAATAAGATGTTTATTTTATAATATTTATGATAGTTTGGAAAATTATGATGCACAATGGACATTCTACCTGTACCTTTTACTACAAATTATTTTCATAAGTGCTTTATATAAATCATCTTTTAATATACATCCTTTATATTCCTGGTAAAATTAAAAACCTATGACTTGGGAGCAATCCATTTTCTTCATGAAAACTTGGCTAAAAGTATTTTTTGGCATTTAACTGCAATATGGGTGCATTTTATATTCTGCATTTATTGTATAACAATATTATGGATCATTTTAGCAAATTTTTGAAATTTGATAGTATAGGAAACAAATTAATGCTTGAGCCCAGAGCAGTATATGAAGGCTTTATGGCCAGCCAATCAAACTATTAACCAAAGAATCATTAACCTCAGAAAAATGTAATTCTTAATCTTGATCTCAATTCCTGAGATTTTTTGTCTATAATGGTGGTTTGACTCACTCACTGAAACAGGCCCAAAATTCTGAGCCAGGATGCTCCACTGTCTTTGTTTTCTGTTCTCTGTGTTGTGTAGATTACAGTGAAATCTATTGTGAAGGTTTTAGGTGCTGGCCTATGGTAAACCTGTAAACTGAAAATTCATTGCAGGATCTCTGACCAATCAAGGAAGGACAATTACATTAATATAAAAGCAAAATACTGCGGATGCTGGAAATCTGAAATAAAAACAGGAGGTGCTGGAAAAACTCAGCAGGTCTGTCATCATCTGTGGAGAGAGAAGCAGAGTTAACATTTCACGTTAATGACCCTTCTTCAGAACTGGCAGATCTAAGAAATGTAAAAGATTTTAAGCAAGTAAAGCAGGGGTGGGGCAAGAGATAACAAAAGAGAGGGTGTTGATAGGACAAGATCACAAAATAGCTGACCAGAAGGTCATGGAGCAAAGGCAACCAATATGTTAACGGAGTGCTGAAAAACAAAGCATTAGTACAGATAGGGTGTTAATGGACTGAAAACTGAACAGCCACAAGCACAAACATGAAAAAAAACCAGTGAGTAGGCACAGTAGGAACAAACTGAACAAACTAAAATAAAATAAACACACAAAAAAAAGAAAAAATAACTAAAGATGAAAGTAAAATGGGGGGCCTGTCATGCTCTGAAATTATTGAACTAAATGTTTAGTCTGGCAGGCTGTAGCGTCCCTAATCAGTAAATGAGCTGCTGTTCCTCGAGCTTGCGTTGATGTTCACTGGAACACTGCAGCAATCCCAGGACAGAGATGTGAGCATGAGTGCAGGGGGGTGTGTTGAAATGGCCAGCAACCAGAAGCTCAGGGTCATGCTTTTGGACTGAGTGGAGGTGTTCTGCGTTTGGTCTCCCCAATGTAGAGGAGACCATATTATGAGCAGCGAATACAGTATACTACGTTGAAAGAAGTATAAATAAGTCGCTGTTTCACCTGAAAGGAGTGTTTGGGGCCTTAGATAGTGAGGAGAGAGGAGGTAAATGGGCAGGTATTACACCTCTTGAGCTTGCAGGGGAAGGTGCCGTGGGAAGGGGACAAGGTGGTGGGGGTAATGGAGGAGTGGACCAGGCTGTCGTGGAGGGAACGATCCCTTTGGAATGCTGACAGAGGAAGGGAGGGGAAGATGCCTTTGGTGGTGGCATCACGCTGGAGGTGGCAGAAATGGCGGAGGATGATCCTTTGGATATAGAGGCTGTTGGGGTGGAAAGTGAGGACAAGGGGAACCCTGTCGCGGTTCTGAGAGGGAGGGGTTACATAGTTAATTATTGACTTCTAGTTTTATACCAGTTACCTGCCAACAGGGTACCATACCTATAAATTGGAGGCAACAAAAACTCTGTAATTTACATTTTATACCACATGGAATTATATGCACTTGTGCATGAACCAACCTTACTAAAAGGCCTTTTTATAAGAGGTCCAATGTAATATAATTTTATACTGATCTGTGAAAATAAAACAAATTAAATCAAAAGTACATTGGGACATAGTCTTACAGTTTATTAAGGTAAACAATTGAAAAGATCAGCTAAGTATAGGAAATATACAAACTGGGAGAGAGAATTCAAGGACAATCATGGGTTGTATAGAAATATAAGTATACCTTTGTTGATGTTATTGTCATGAACAGCTCTTAACTGATATGTTGTTGATTTATAAAAGAAATTCATTCTTGGTATTTAGATGTCACTAGCAAAGCCAACATTTATTGCCCATCCCGAGTTTCTTTGGAAAAGGTACTACTGAGCTGCCTTTTGAGCCTCTGCAATCCATGTGGTGAAGGTGCTTCCAAAATGTTAAAAGGTTGGGAATTCCAGGAATCTAACCTGGTGACAATGAAGGACTCACGATATATATGTTCAAATTGGGATGGTGTATGACCTGGAGAAGAGCTTGGAGGTGGTGGTGTTCCCAAGCATCTGCTGCCCTTGTTCTTCCAGGAGGTGGAGGTTGTGGGTTTGGGAGGTGCTGCCGAAGAATGTGTTCTGGGTGAGGGACTTCAATGTCCATTACCAAGAATGGCTTGGTAGCACCACCACTGACCAAGCTGGGCAAGTCCTGAATGACAAATCTGTCAGAGTGGGCTTGCAGCAGGTGGTGAGGGAACCAACAAGAGGGAAAAACATACTTCACCTCGTCCTCACAAATCTATCTGTTGCAGATGCATCTGTCCATGACAGCTTTGGTAGAAGTGATGACCACACAGTCCCTGGCTTCACACTGAGGATACCCTCCATCATCTTGTGTGAGAATACCACTGTGCTAAATGGGATAGGTTTAGATAAGCACAAAGCTAGGCATCCATAAGGAGCTGTGGGCCATCAGCAGCAGCAGAATTGTATTCATACACAATGTGTAACCTCTGGGCCCAGTATATACCTCACTCTACCATTACCACCAAGCCAGGAGATCAACCTAGCTCAATGAAGAGTGGAGGAGGGCATGATAGGAGCAGCACCAGGCATACCTAATCATGAGTTGTCACCCTGGTGAAGCTACAGCACAGGACTCTGTGTATGGTAAACAGCAGAAGCAGCATGTGATACAGCAAAGTGATTTCACAACCGAAGGATCAGGTCAAATCTACCACAAAGGTCCTACCACATCCAGTCGAGAATGGTGGTGGACAATTAAACAATTAACCGGAGGAGGCAGCTCCACAAATATCACCATCCTCAATGATGGAGGAACCCAGCATATCACTGCAAAAGACAAGGCTGAAGCATTTGCATCTACCTTCAGCCAGAAGTGCCTAGTGGATGATCCATCTAGGCCTCCTCCTGAAGTCCCCCGCATCACAGATGCCAGTCTTCCACCAATCCGATTCACTTCACACGATATCAAGAAATGGCTGAAGGCACTGGATACCGTATAGGCTATGGGCCCTGACAACATCCTGGCCGTAGTAGTGAAGACTTGTGCTCCAGAACTAGCCGTGTCCCTAGCCAAGCTGTTCCAGTACAGCTACAACACTGGCATCTACCTGCCAATGTGGAAGATTGCCCAGGTATTTCCTGTCCGCAAAAAACAGGACAAATCCAATCCAACCAATTACTGCCCCATCATCAACAAAGTGATAGAAGGTGTTATTGATAGTGCTATCAAGTGGCCTTTACTTAGCAACAACACAGCTCACCAATGCTCAGTTTGGGTTCTGCAGGGCCACTTGATTAAAGACCTCATTACAGGCTTGGCCCAAACATGGACAAAAAAGCTGAATTCAAGAGTTGAGGTGAGAGTGACTGCCCTTGACATCAAGGAAGCACTTGACCGAGTGTGGCATTAAGGAGCCCGAGCAAAATTGAAGTCAATGGGAATGAGGGAAAACACACCAGTGGCTGGAATCATACCCAGCACAAAGAACGACGGTTGTGGTTGTTGGAGGCGAATCATCTCAGCCCCAGGACATTGCTGCAGGAGCTCCTCAGTGCAGTGTCCTAGTTTCAACCATCTTCAGCTGCTTCATTAATGACCTTTCCTCCAACATAAGTTCAGAGGTGGGGATGCTTGCTGATTATTGCACAGTGTTCAGTACCATTTGCAACTCCTCAGATACTGAAGCAGTCCGTGCCTGCACAACACGCAGGCTTGGGCTAATAAGTGGCAAGTAACATTCGTCCAGGTAATGACCATCTCCAACAAGAGAGAATATAACCATCTCCACTTGACTTCCAACAACATTACCATCGCTGAATCCCCCACTATCAACATCCTGGCGGTTACCGATGACCAGAAACTTAACTGGACCAGCCATATATATACCGTGGCTACAAGAGCAGGTCAAAGGCTGGGAATTCTGTTGCGGGTAACTCATGTCCTGACTCCCCAAAGCCTGTCCATCATCTACAAGGCACAAGTCAGGAGTGTGATGGAGTACTCTCCACTGGATGCATGCGACTCCAACAACACTCAAGAGGTTCGACACCATCCAAGATAAAGCAGCCTGTCTGATCGGCACCCCATCCACCAGCTTAAACATTCACTCCCTCCACCACTGATGCACAGTGGCAGCAATGTGTACCATATATAAGATGCACTGCAGCAACTCACCAAGCCTCCTTCAATAGCACCTTCCAAACCCCACAAACTCTACTCACCTAGGAAGACAAAGGCAGCATAGGAACATCACCACCTGCAAATTTCCCTCCAGGCCACTCACCACCCTGACTTGGAACTATATCATTGTGCCTTCACTGTCATTGGGTCAAAAACCTGGAACTCCCTTCCTAACAGCACTGTGGGTGTGCCTACACCACATAGTCTGCAGTGGTTCGAGAAGGCAGATAATCATCACCTTCTCAATTAAGGATGGGCAATAAATGCTGGCGCTGCCAGCAATGCTCACATCCCATGAATGAATAAACAAAAAAGAATCCTTGGCAAGTTGTTGCTCTCCATTCTGGAGTTAATACACGCTGCAACCACACAGTGTCGGTGGTGAAGAGAATAGATATTTTGAGTGGTGGATGAGGTGCTAATCAAGCGGACTGCTGTGCCATGCTTTGTAAAGCTTCTTGAGTGTTGTTGTAGCTCCATCCATTATGGCAATTAGACAGCATTGCATCACACTCCTGACTTGTATGTTGTAGGTCGTGGAAAGGCTTTGGTGAGTTAGGAAGTGCCCACCTTCTGACCTGATCTCGTAGCCATGCCACTTATGTTAGGCTGCTCATCAATGATGAGCCCCCAGGATGCTATTGGCGGAGAATTCAGCAATGATGCCACCTTTGAATGGTAGAGGTGGTAAGAATTGTTGATTTTTTGTTGGAGATAATAATTTCCTGGCACTACTGCAATATGAATGTTACTCGCCACTTATCAGTTCAAACCTGGATGTTATCCAGGTCTTGCTACATGAGAGCACAGAGTGCGTCATTATCTGAGGAATTGTGAATGAAACTGAACACTGTACAATTATCAGCGATCAGCCCCACTTCTGGCCTTATGATGGAGGGAAGGACATTGATGAAGCAGCTGAAGATAGTTGGGCCTAGGACACTACCCTGAGGAACTCCTGCAGTGATGTCCTGGGGCTGATTAATTTTTTGCAGTAAATATTTATTTTATTAAATCATACTTTTCATTCAATAAGTTTTGAATTCAATTTGTTCTTATAACTGCTATTCACTTTATCAGCTTCTGTCTAGATGCGAAGAGTTCAATTTGTTAACCCAGTGATAATCACTTCAAAATAATGCATGAGTTGTAATAAATTACCATGGCAACTAAAGGCTTACCTAGTGTTTCAAAAGGTGTCATATTCTTTGGTCAGTTGCCATGGTAACATCTGTGCACTGATCTTTGTCTTACAGTATGGATTTATTGTACCTGTTGCTTCCCTCCACTCAACTCTGTGACTAAGCAGCACATTATATTTTGTGACATTTTTGCCATTATTGAAACTTTTCATCATAAATAAGAGATTTCTTGTGACATTTCTGCCAGTGAGTCACTCAGAGTCAGAGGTTATTCTGAGGCATTATGGTGAAGGGTGGGGCATGGGAGTGTTTGGGGTGCAGGATGGGGAAGTATTAATAGGGAGGGCTATTTTATTTTATTCATTCATGGGATGTGGGCGTCGCTAGCTAGGCCAACATTTATTGCCCATTCTTAATTGCCCTTGAGAAGGTGATGGTGAGCTGCCTTCTTGAACGGCTGCATTCCAGGTGAGGTAGGTACATCCACAGTGCTGTTAGGAAAGGAGTTCCAGGATTTTTACCCAGTGACAGTGAAGGAACGGCGATATAGTTCCAAGTTAGGATGGTGGGTGACTTGGAGGGGAACTTGCAGGTGGTGGTGTTCCCATGCATTTGCTGCCCTTGTCCTTCCAGTTGGTAGACGTCGCGGGTTTGGAAGGTGCTTTCGAAGAAGCCTTGGTGCGTTGCTGCAGTGCATCTTGTAAATAGTACACATTGCTGCCACTGTAGGGAGTGAATGTTTGTAGATGGGGTACCAATCAAACGGGCTGCTTTGTCCTGGATGATGTCGAGCTTCTTGAGTGTTGTTGCAGCTGCACTCATCCAGACAAGTGGAGAGTATTCCATCACACTCCTGACTTGTGCCTTGTAGATGGTGGACAGGCTTTGGGGAGTCAGGAGATGAATTACTCGGTGCAGTATTCCCAAACTCTGACCTGCTCTGGTAGCCATGGTATTTATATGGCTACTCCAGTTCAGTTTCTGGCCAATGGTAGCCCCTAGGATGTTGATAGTGGGGGATTCAGCAAAGGTAATGACATTGAACGTCAAGGGGAGATGGTTAGATTCTCTCTTGTTGGAGATGGTCATTGCCTGGCACTTGTGTGGCATGAATGTTACTTGCCACTTATCAGCCCAAGCCTGGATATTGTCCAGGTCTTGCTTCATTTGTACACGGACTGCTTCAGTATCTGACGAGTCATGAATGGTGCTGAACATTGTGCAATCATCAGCGAACATCCCCACTTCTGACCTTATGATTGAAGGTAGGTCATTGATGAAGCAGCTGAAGATGGTTGGGTCTAGGATACTACCCTGAGGAACTCCTGCAGTGATTTCCTGGAACTCAAATGATTGACCTCCAACAACCATAACCATCTTCCTTTGCGCTAGGTATAACTCCAACCAGAGGAGAGTTTTCCCCCTGATTCCTATTGACTTCAGTTTTGCTAGGGCTCCTTGATGCCGTACTCGGTCAAATGCTGCCTTGATGTCAAGGGCAGTCACTCTCACCTCACCTTTTTGTCCATGTTTGAACCAGGGCTGTAATGAGGTCAGGAGCTGAGTGGCCCTGGCGGAACCCAAAATGAGCGTCACTGAGCAGGTTATTGCTAAGCAAATGCCGCTTGATGGCACTGTTGATGACACCTTCCGTCACTTTACTGATGATTGACAGTAGACTGATGGGGCGGTAATTGGCTGGGTTGGACTTGTCCTGTTTTTTGTGGACAGGACATACCTGGGCAATTTTCCACATTGCCAGGTAGATGCCAGTGTTGTAGCTGTACTGGAATAGCTTGGCTAGGGGCACGGCAAGTTCTGGAGCACAGGTCTTCAGTACTATTGCCGGAATATTGTCAGGGCCCATAGCCTTTGTAGTATCCATTGCCTTCGGTCATTCCTTGATATCACGTAGAGTGAATCGAATTGGCTGAAGTCTGGCATCTGTGATGCTGAGGACTTCAGCAGGAGGCCGAGATGGATCATCAACTCGGCACTTCTGGCTGAAGATTGTTGCAAATGCTTCAGCCTTATCTTTCGCACTGAGGATGGGGATATTTGTGGAGCCACCTCCTCCAGTTAGTTGTTTAATTGTCCACCACTATTCATGTCTGGATGTGGCAGGACTGCAGAGCTTAGATCTGATCCGTTGGTTATGGGATCACTTAACTCTATCTATCGCATTTGGCATGCAAGTAGTCCTGTGTTGTAGCTTCACGAAGTTGACACCTCATTTTGAGGTATGCCTGGTGCTGCTCCTGGCGTGCCCTCCTACACTCTTCATTGAACCAGGGTTGGTCTCCTGGCTTGATGGTAATGGTAGAGTGGGGTATATGCCGGGCCAGGAAGTTACAGATTGTGGTTGAGTACAATTCTGCTGCTGTTGATGGCCCACAGCGCCTCATGGATGCCCAGTTTTGCATTGCTAGATTTGTTCGAAATCTATCCCATTTAGCATGGTGGTAGTGCCACACAACATGATGGAGGGTATCCTCAACGTGAAGGCGGGACTTAGTCTCCACAAGGACTGTGTGGTGATCACTCCTCCCAATACTGTCATGGACAGATGCATCTGCGGCAGGCAGATTGGTGAGGACGAGGTCAAGTATATTTTTCCCTCTTGTTGGCTCTCTCACCACCTGCCGCATACCCAGTCTAGCAGCTATGTCCTTTCGGACTTGGCCAGTTTGGTCAGTAGTGTTGCTACCCAGCCACTCTTGGTGATGGAGACGGAAGTCCCCCACCCAGAGTACATTTTGCGCCCTTGTCACCCTCAGTGCTTCCTCCAAGTGGTGTTCAACATGGAGGAGTACTGACTCATCAGCCGAGGGAGGGTGGTAGGTGGTAATCAGCAGGAGGTTTCCTTGCCCACGTTTGACCTGATGCTATGAGACTTCATGGGGTGCGGAGTCGATGTGGAGGACTCCAAGGGAAACTCCCTCCTGACTGTGTACCACTGTGCCGCCACCTCTGCTGGGTCTGTCCTGCCGATGGGACAGGACATACCTGGGGATGGTGATGGCAGTGTCTGAGCCATTGTCTGTAAGGTATGATTCCGTGAGTATGACTATGTCAGGCTGTTGCTTGACTCGTCTGTGGGACAGCTCTCCCAACTTTGGCACAAGCCCCCAGATGTTAGTCAGGAGGACTTTGCAGGGTCGACAGGGCTGGGTTTGTCGTTTCTGGTGCCTAGGTTGATGCCGGTTTCATTCTTTTTTATTTACTTCGTAGCGGTTAAATACAACTGAGTGGCTTGCTCAGCCATTTCAGAGAGCATGTAAGAGTGAAATACACTGTTGTGGGTCTGGAGTCACATGTAGGCCAGACCAGGAATGCACAGCAAATTTCCTTCTCAAAAGGACAATATGGCAGGGAATATGGTCAGGGGTTAGTTCAGAAGGATTATATTGGATTTAAAATGGACTGGGTTTAGGAACACTGTGGAGAAACGTGATGTAGCATCTTTAACATGAATATCAGTTGGTGGAAACTCTTCAGGACATTTGGGCCTAGAAATCTGATTGTGCCCATAAATGGGCAGCAATGCAATTTATTCCTTGTTGATTAGTTCCTTGAAACAGATTTCCAATGCTCTCATAAGTTACCTATCATCAGCTTTAGCAACAGCAGTTAAAGGCCTGTTCGGGTCTGCAAAAAATACCCCAACCCGAGCCCGACAGAACCACATCTTACCCGAGCCCGACCCGGCCCGAGTCCTTCCATTTTTTCCCACGCTTGACCCAACCCGACCATCAGTTAACTTACCTTTCATTTTTCATTTTGTTGCTGATCTGCACAAGCTTAAAATAACAAAACCACCTTTCTAGTCCAAAAATTAAATTAATATTGGAGCCACCTACCTGTGATCGAGTGTGTCCAACACGGCCCAAGCCCAAGTGCCAGACCTGGAAGTGCAACCCAACCCGACCTGAACCTGACACATGTCGTCAGGTCCCATCGGGTTCGGGTTGGGTAGCAGGCCTTTAACAGCAGTTGCGTCAGAAGATCAAGATCTGTGGCTGTAAAAAGGAACCAACATGTGCTCAGAGGTGCAATTAAAGACAATGTTTGCTTTATCTAATGGTATTACTTAATTTTGCAAATTTCAAAAGCAGAAATCTGCCTCATTAGAAAGGACATCTTGCACAGACCTCTTAATTTTTTAAATCCCTGATTTTCAAGGGTTTGCTCCCCTTGGCACCATTTATGTAATGGGAGAATTTAAATGTTGTTTTTGCTTCAGCAAGATCTCCTGAAATGTACAGAAAACCCAGAGATTACGGACAACAATTAGCAGTTTCACAGTCTTAAGAAACATTACTTTGTGGAAATAGACACCAAACTAAAATTTATGTTTTTTATCAGAACAAAGCAAATGATTGAAACATTATAAAAAAAAATTGCCTAAAGCATATTTATTTTACCTTAGTATACTTTAGAAGAGAATTTATCGTCCAATTTAATATTTAATAGAGTGCAACTGTATTATAAGGAAAGTTGTTTTATTGTATAACATTGGATACCAGTCAGCATTCCAAGAGTACAATGTATTCAAAAATTTAGATTTGAACATTTTGTAAATAGAAAAAAAAATCACAACAACAAAATTACTGTGAAATACAAAGCTGGAAATCGGTGCAACAGAGAAATATCTTAGTTCGCATTTTCATTTGAATATCATCCATCATGCACTCGGGCACCAAGCTATGAAATTTATAAGATGTTCCTCATTTGTAAAAGAATTCCGGGAAAATCTTGGAAATATGTTAAAAGTTTTTGAAGTTTATAAATAATGCAATAGTGTTCAAGAGATCAAAATGGGAATTGATGTAGTAAACATTGGCTATTAGCTGCTTCATTTCTGATTTGCCACCATCTTTGCCCTAATTATAAATGCAGAAAAATATCAAAGAGCTTATCGATGGTGAGATTGGTGTGTTAGATGGCTAAATTGACAGTCTAGGTCACCGATCTTGTCATTTCAAGAAGATCAGAATCATAACAAAAATATTGCCATGGTACAAGTGAAATAAAACAGCCAAGCACTGTTCCTCTCTTATTTATTTGTCCTCCAGTGTGGTGCTGAGGAGTGCAGGCTCAGCCGTCTTTTTAAAGGTTGCACCGAAATTTCCAGGTAATTCAGTTTGTCACCTGTTTTATACCAATGACTGCACCAATGAGAATGCAAATGAGCATCCCCAGGCAACTAACAGTAATTCTCTCTGCAAGCCGATGACAGGAGCAGAATATTTTTATTAAAAGGTGCAGGAGTGGTGTAAGTCATTTGGAAAGAATTTTAGGCCAATATTTCTTCGCTTATATTGGAGGAACAAAGTAAATAAGTGCTAGCAGGGGAAATCTAAATGTGAAAGGCACAAAAGTGGTAAACATTTTGAGGGAAGATGGGTAAGGGGCATGTTTCCATGGACACTTTAAGAAGTTTACACAAAAGGTGTGTATTCTGGTTCATTTTAATTATTTTTCTACAATTTTTATTGTTAAATGAAGGAAAAATAAAGTAGCATTTGGAATTTCAATTGACATAGAAAGAATGAACTTAAATTTATGTAGCACCTTTAACACCCTCAGGATGCCCCATTGTGTTTCACAGCTTCACAGGCTTTTGAGTCAGGTGCAGCGTGTATATATTGTGATAAACGAGGCATTGCTATTGTGTGGAACAGACTCAATGGACCATTGGGATTTTTACTGTCTGTCACTGTTCATACATTCGTATGTTGCAGTCAGTCTCATTCTAATTTCCCAAAGGGATCTGAATCAGGCATTAAGTCCTCCATTTACGCAGGTAATAGACCTATCACTACCTGCGTGCACTAACCAATTTGGCAAGTGATGCTCTCTTGGTGTAGACTGAGCACATGTGCACCACGTGCCATTTAGAGCCTTCGTCACCTGTTGTGCATCCAAGAAACAGACACCATGTGATCCAATTCCTAGGCCAAAGATTTTCTGTCTCAGGGTAAATATTTTAGCACTTTTTGAATTTGAGTATTGCTGAAAATAGAGACATGTTGTCAAAGCTTTTCATCTTGCACTCAGCAGGACAACCCGCAAGAATACCAATGTAAGAGAAAACAACTTTATGCTGTATGAGATAAGCGTGCTGATTTGTTGGCAAGTGATCTCTGATTGGTAGAGGCATTGCCATGGAGAAGGCACCAATTAACGGTGACTGACAGTTAACTGCCAAGCTTTGTTTGAAATTTAAACCAGGCAGCTTGACTCTGATTAGTCAAGGCATTGCCCTGAGGAATGAACCAGCGAATGGCTGTTACTTATTTTGTGCAGGGCAACGCCTCTACCGAATTTCAAATTTAAATTTCAAACAAAGCTTGGCAGTTAACTGTCAGTCACCGTTAATTGGTGCCTTCTCCATGGCAATGTCTCTACCAATCAGAGGTCACTTGCCATCCAATCAGCATTCTTTTCTCATACAGTATAAAGTTGTTGTTTTCCCTTACATTGGCATTCTTTCAGATTGTCCTGATAAGTGCAAGATGAAAAGCTTTGACGACATGTCTCTATTTTCAGCAATACTCAAGTTCTGTACTACCAAGCAACTACTTTTTGAATTGTTAAATTTAAACAGCAGCATATCAGGACTGATGATAAATATGTCATATTGCTGTTAATTCATTTTGTACTTATTTTATTAGGGATGAAAGTGTGTTCTAAGGTAATTTATGTTTGTGCTGATTGATTAGACACAATTCTCCAGCAAATTTCTATGCTAATGCAGTTTGTAGCAGTGGCTGATAATATTGTAGCTTTGAAGACTCACATTCAGCAGTCATAAAAATCTCCAATTCTTCTGAAAAACACTCCAGCCATAATTGTATGAGGAACAGAGTATTTGATAATAAGCAGCATCTGTGTCACTCAGAATACAAAAAGAATTTGCCTTTCACCCCTCTTTCTCTCTCTCCTCCCCAAGGACCTCTGTGCCTTGCCCTGTAGTTTCCTCTTTCCCCCTCCCTCTTTGATGAGAGGAGCCACAACCCCACCTTCTCACAGTCCGACTGCACTGAATTGCTACATCACGCTTCCACATTCAGTTTCTGATATTCTGTCGCTGTATAACACATCAGATCCCCACCTAATAATCTAGTGACACAGATGATACCACAACCATGTCATTCTAATACACTGCACAACAGTTTTAAATCAGACCAGCCAGCACCTTGTCTTAAGACATTGGAATGTAGTGTGGCATTACACAGCCCAACTGGTAAGACTCGGAAAAACCCTTGGCTGCAAGGAAAGGCTGCTTCAGATCTGTTGTTGGGATGTACAGCTGCTTGTCAATACACAGAAGGTCAACGTGCTAATATTTTTGGTTTTTGACAAAGTCTAAAGAGCCATTTACCTGAGGCATCGAGAATTTGGTTTTAATGGTCATTGCATTCAATCGTATGTTATTGATGCAGGATTTAGCCAACCCAAGATGGCCTTCAGATGATGGCCACAGGAAACACCCACAGGTCTAAAGTGACTGGTAATATCACCCATTATCACCTGTTCAATATGTTGGTCTGCCAATACTAATTTTTATCAATGACCTGCAATACAGAATTAAGACAATGGGAGCAGCCTCCCCTGTATAATGTATATTTTAGATTAGAGAGAGAGAGAGAGATACAGCACTGAAACAGGCCCTTCGGCCCACCGAGTCTGTGCCGAACATCAACCACCCATCTATACCACCCATCTATACTAATCCTATATTCCTACCAAACATCCCCACCTGTGTCTATATTTCCCTACCACCTACCTATACTAGTGACAATTTATAATGGCCAATTTACCTATCAACCTGCAAGTCTTTTGGCTTGTGGGAGGAAACCGGAGCACCCGGAGAAAACCCACGCAGACACAGGGAGAACTTGCAAACTCCACACAGGCAGTACCCGGAATCGAACCCGGGTCCCTGGAGCTGTGAGGCTGCGGTGCTAACCACTGCGCCACTGTGCCGCCCTATTGATATGGTTTTGCCAGAAAACAGATTAGAAATGCACAAAGGTTTTGACAAACCATTTTCTTCCAGTACATTGACAGAGGCCTGTATGACAGGTAATTTGAACTGTCCTTCAACATCCAAATAATTTCCTGCCTACCTTGCATTGTATTTCCTTTGTCCACACAGAGCAAGCATAGCCAAGAAGTCCGACAATGTTATTATCTATGGTTTGACAGATCTATCTATCTACAAGTTTCTGTCTGGATGCAATTTATTTCTGAAAGCTTTCCTTTCACTACAGGGCACCAGAATCTGTTATTGAACAGCACACAATCATTTAAGCCAATCATACCACTGTACTGACGAATTAATCACACACCTGGCAGAAAAGACACTGACAGAATCTTAATGAATAGGTGATCTTAGGAACAGGAGTAGGCCATTTAGCCCCTCGGGCCTGTTCTGGCATTCATTGTAGTCATGGCTGATCTATGACCTAACTCCATATACACATTTTTGCCATATATCCCTTAATACCTTTGGTTAGCAAAAATCTATCAATCTCAGATTTAAAATTAACCATTGATCTACCAACAATTGCCATTTGTGTAAGAAAGTTCCAAACTTCTACCACTCTCTGTGTGTAGAAGTGTTTCCTAACTTCACTCCTGAAAGGTCTGACTCTAATTTTTAGACTATGCTCCCTGGTCCTAGAATCCCCAACCAGCCTTAATAGTTTCTCTCTATCTACCTTATCTGTTCTCCTTAATATCTTGAAAACCTCAATCAAATTATTCCTCACCTTTTAAATTCCAGGGAATACAACCCTAGTTTGTGTAACCTGTCCTCCTAATTTAACCCTTGGAATCCAGATATCATACGAGCAAATCTACATTGCACTCCCTGTGATGCGCAGGACTGCTCACAGTACTCCAGGTGTAGTCTAACCAGGGCTTTCAATATCTGAAGCATAACTTCTACCTCCTTTATTCTAGTCCCTAGATATAAAGGTCAACAATCTACTAGCCTTTTTGATTATTTTCTGCACTTCTTCAAAAAGATTCAGATTTTAAAATTATATTCTTTCACGGGATTTGGGCATTGCTGGAAAGGCCAGTATTTGTTGCCCATTCCTAATTGCCCTTAAGAAGGTGGTGGTGAGCTGCCTTCTTGAACTGCTACAGGCCATCTGGTGTGGGTACACCCACAGTGCTGTTAGTGGGGGAGTTCCAGGATTTTGATCCAGTGACCGTGAAGGAACGGCAATATATTTTCAAGTCAGAATGGCGTGTGGCTTGGAGGGGAACTTGCAGGTTGTGGTGTTCTCATGCGTCTACTGTCCTTGTTCTTGTAGGTGAAAGAGGTTGCTGGATTGGAAGGTGCTGTTGAAGCAGCCATGGTGAGTTACTGCAGTGCATCTTGCAGATGGTACACATTGCTGCCACTGTGCATCAATGGTGGAGGGAATGAATGTTTAAGCTGGTGGATGGGGTGCCGATCAAGCGGGCTGCTTTGCATGGTGTTGAGCTTCCTGAGTATTGTTGGAGCTGCACTCATCCAGGCAAGTGGAGAGTATTCCATTACACACCTGACTTGTGCCTTGTAGTTGGTGGACAGGCTTTGGGGAGTCAGGAAGCGGGTTACTCGTAGCAGAATTTCTAGCCTCCGACCTGCACTTGTAGCCACATATTTACATGGCTGGTCCAGTTCAGTTTCTGGTTAATGGTAACCCCTGGGTTGATGATAGTGGGGGATTCAGCGATGGTAAAGCTGTTGATTGACAAGGGGAGATGGTTAGATTCTCTCTTATTAGGGATTGTCATTGCTTGGCACTTGCGTGGCACCAATTTTGCTTGCCCCTTATCAGCCCAAGCCAGAATGTTGTCCAGGTCTTGCTGCATATGGGCACAGACTGCTTCAGTATCTGAGGAGTTGCAAACGGTACTGAACATTTGTCAGGTGTGATCTACCCTTTACAAATCTATCCTGGTTCTCTATGATAAGCTGAAGATTTTCAAGGTGATCAGTCACCCTATCGTTAATTATAGACTCCAGAAGTATTCTGACAACAGATGTTAGGCTAACTGGTCTATAATTCCCTGATTTCCCCCTCTCACCTTCTTAAATAGTGGAGTGGCATGCGCATTTTTCCAATCTGAAGGAACAGTTCCCCAAATTGACAGAACTTTGGAAGATTATAGTTAGGGCATCTGCAATGTTCTCACCTACTTCCTTTAAACCCTGGGATGGAAACCATCTGATCCTGGGAGTTTGTCACTGTTTAGTGCCATTATTTCCTTCATTACTGTTATTTTGCTTACATTAGTTTTGGTGAGTTCCTGTTATTGCTTCAATATTAGTGTCCTTGTGATTTCTGGCATGCTGACCTCTTCTACTGTAAATATTGATACAAAGCAATTATTCAACATGCCTGCCATTTCCTTATTTTCATTGACAATATCTCTGATATCAATTAACAAGGGTTGCACAATAGTCCCGTCCACCCTCTTTTCCCTAATTTTTTTTCAAATTGTGTCAATTTTGACATCCTTTGTAAGTTTCTTTTCATGCTCCCTTTTTGTAGCTCTTGCCATCTGTTTTGTCACCTTTTACTGCGCTTGCTATCTTGCCCATTCATCAGGATCTGTGCTTTATTTTTGCATTTTTGTAAGCTTTTTCATTTAGTTTTATGTTGTCTCCTATCTCTTCAGTTGTCCAGGCCTGTCTTTTCGGTAAAGAGAACTTTTGTCCCTTAGGTGTATAAACTGGCTCTGTCTCACATGACATTCTTTTTTGAACACCTCCCACTGATCTTCTGACATTTTACCCATTAACAATTTTGCCCAATTTACTGTGAACAGTCTGTGACTCATCCCATTGAAGTCAGCTTTACCTAAATCTAGAACCTTAGCTGTTTCACACTTATCTGGTTCAAACACTACATTGAACTCAATCATATTATGATCGCTATTTGATAAATGTTCACACATGGAATAGGAGAATGATAGTATTGGGAGATGTTATAGTCAGACCAATTTTGTAGTTGTGACCAGAAGTCCCAAATGGTATCTTGCCTCCCAGGTGACAAAGTGAAGGACATCACAGAATGGATGGAAAAGCTTCTGGGAAGTAAAGGGAAGGGAGAGCAGCAAAAAGTCACGGTCCATATTGGAACCAATGATGTGGCAGAAGTATCTTTGAGATCTTGCAGGGAGAATTTAAGAAGTTCGGCATTAAATTGAAAAATAAGGCATCAATGACAATAATCCCCTGAGTCATTTCTGTGCCATCTGCTGGGCAGATTAAGGAGAAAGAATTAGGAAGGTCAATATCTGGTTACAGAGCTAGTGCAAGAGGGAAGTGTTCAAATTCATGGGGTACAGGATCAAGTTCTGGAACATCGGAAGCCATACCAAAGGGCCAACCTTCACCTGAACTGAAATGGCGCCAGCACCCTTATGGTGATGGTAAATAGAACAGTGAAGGAGGACTGAAACTAATGTAGCAAAAGTGAACAATGTCGTGAGCGAGGTCAACAGCTTTAATAAAGCCATTGGACTACTCTGGATTACTTCTTCCAAGTATTCACAAGGGAACAGAAGTAACCAAAGTAAAATTAACAGATTTGATAGAAATGAGATGGAAGTCTGAGACAGGCTAAAAAGGCTCAAAGCAAACAAATCCTCAAGGGCTAGATGGTATTTATTGCAGACTGCTGAAAGAGACTAGGGAGGAGATTTGTGAGGCATGGCAAGGGAGTCACTGAACACCAGGGAGGTACCAGTAGATTGGAAGCAGGCCAGTGTTGCCCATAATCACAAAGGGGGATACAACAGGCATAAGTAACTATAGACCCACCTATCTCACCTGCATTCTGTATAAATTACTAGAACTGATCATCAAGAGTAAACTTGAGGAGTATCTGTATAACAATAGCCTAGTAAACAGTAACCAACATGGATTCAGAAGGAGACAATCATGTCCGAGCAATCTCTTTGATTTCTTTGAGACAGTGGTTTCTATGACCTAAACTTCTACAGAATATTTGACAAGGTCCCTGATGAAAGGCTATTTGTCAAACCTTGCCAAACCTTGGTCAAATCCAAAGCTGTGGCCATTCAGGGTAACTCCTGGGAATAGATAAGAACTGGTTGAAGGGAAGACAGGAACAAATACTCATTAAATAATTTCTGTTGGAGTAGAGGAAGTACAGAATGGGGTGCCCAGGGCTCAGTAGTTTCTTTTATTCTTTCATGGGATGTGGGCGTTGCTGGTAAGACCAGCATTTGTTGCATGTCCCTAATTGCCCTTGACAACTGAATGGCTTACTAGGCCATTTCAGAGGGCAGTTAAGAGTCAACCACATTGCTAGGTTCTGGAGTCACATATAGACCAGACTAGGTAAGCTCAGCTGATTTCCCTTTCCTAAAGGACATTAGTAAACCAGATGGGTTTTTATGGCACCATTACTGAGACTAGCTTTCAGTTGCAGATTTTTATTAATTACATTTAAATTTCACCAGCTGCCATGGAGGGATTTTAAGCTGTGTCCCCAAGGTATTAGCTGAGATCTCTGGATTACCAGTTCAGTGACATTACCCCTACACCACTGTTTCCCTATCAAATTTAATTAGCAATTGAGATTTCACCAGAGGTGCATGGGCCCCACAATGTGTCAGTACCTCATCCAAGCAGATGAGGTAGCTGCACAGTGGGAACCCCTTGATTAAAGTGGCAGCCATTTAAAAATGTTTAAAAGGAGGCATCATCAAGCAGAAGCACATGCACATCCACTGACCTGCCAGTTTTGAAGCAAAGCTGTACAACTGAGGTTGGTGATGGAGAGGGAAGGTCTTGGAGAACTCCTCTTTCATAAAGGTGCAAAGGAAGTCCTAGTGCCTGACACTGTCTCTGATAATTGGGGCCACCTACTCAGAATTGGGCTGGAGCTGTGGGGAGGAGCAGTGGCCCCAGAAACAAAGGCAGTCACCTGGTGCACACGGATGCAGATGTGCTGGTCAAGGGGCAGGAGGGGCCAGAAGGTGATAGCCACGGAATCACGACTACTGCAAGAGGATCAGCATGTTGGAGCAGCAGTGCCGGAGACAGCTGCGCCTACTAGACAGATGGTGGCTGAGTTGTATGCATTCCTGGAGGCTAACCTTATTCCACAAGGCTTAGAGGGACACCCTGTGTCAGTAGCTGTCAAGCTGACAGAGACCGTGAACTTTCTAGCTTCGGGCTCTTTTCAGGGGTCAGCAGCTGACCAATGTGGGATCTTGCAATCGGCCGTCTACAGAGGCATATCAGGTGCTGGATGCACTTTTTGTGAGGGCATCTGACTTCGTCGCTTTCAGCACAGATGAGGCCAGGAGTTTCCTGGAGTTTGCCTCAAAGGCAGATTCCCTCAGGTGCAGGGTGTGATCGACTGCACACATATGGTCATCAAAGCCCCATCGTCTCAGGCTGGAGCATCCATCAACAGGAAGGGCTTCCATTCAATAAATATGCAGCTAGTGTGTGACAATTGTGAGTGGCTCTTCAGGTATGTGCAAGATTTTCTGGCAGCCATCATGATTCATTCATTCTGAGGAAGTCGCAGGTGCCGTAGCTGTTATTTCATTACACAGCCTCTGTGGATGGCTCCTGGGGGACAAAGGGTATCCAGTAAAGAGATGGCTGCTAACCTCAGTGGGAAACCCCACAACTGAGGCATAGGAGAGATATCATCTCAGCACAAGGGCTATCATTGAGCAGGCCATCGGCCTCCTAAAGATGAGGTTCTGGTGCCTTGACCACTCAGGGTGGGGAGCGCTCTCCAGTGTGGCCCTTCAAGGGTTTCCAGTATTGGTATAGGCCGCTGCATTCCACACACCATGGCCATCCAGACAGGAATGGAATGGAGGAGGTCCATGGGGAACAGCGCACAGCCTCGTTGGACCATGAGGATTTCAATGATGAACAGCTGGAGGTGCGTGAAGGCAACCCAGAGATCGGGCTCAAGTGGCAACACACTGACCAGGGTGGCAGAGAAGCCTGGGATGCTCTGATCCAGGAACGCTTCTCCTGAGCATGGTAGAGCCTCCATTGGAAGACTCTAAATCAGACTGCCAGTTTATACATAGCGGCCCCTATCCAGAGTACAAAGACAGATCCACTTCTCATGGGCTTTAGCACTCATGATGCAGTATTTTTCTGCGGGTGTACATGGCCATGTGGCAATGTCAGACCTCACACACAGGCAGGACCTAGTGACAATATCGCTATCGCCCACAACAAACAACATGAGACATGTAACTTTTCAAACACAGGCAATTTACTCGCATTATAGTGCATGGATTTAACAAAAGATGAATAATGTGCATTTAGGTAACCGCTTTGTGATGCTAACGCAGCTTTTCCGCCCTCTCACAGGAGCTCCCATGTGGTGCTCCCCCTGTGGCTGGAGAAAATGTGGAGGCAGGCGGCTGGAGAGGGTGTCCCAGTGGCTGAGATGCCCATGCCACCCTTCCTCGGGGTCACTGTGCACATGATGGCATCATGACAGACTGTGCCAGCTGCATTTGTGCATTTTAGCCAGCGACACCCATAAATGAATTTAAAAAAGGCGTGAGGCTTATCAAGTGTCTAAGTCAGAGGAGCGGAGGAGTCAGCTTTAGATGATGAGTTTCTTGGGTAGTGGCACCATTTACATCATGGCCCATCTGCACATCCACACTTAGCAGGTATGTGAGAACACCTGATTGAGCATGCAACCATCCATGCGCCATCAATGCAATGGATCGGTCAATATTTCAATGCTACAGAATGCATCATAAGATCTGTTTGTGCAAGTATGCTGCTCCTATATTCACTTGTGGACTGCTGCACATGACTCTCCATGAGGGTGGCCACTCTTTCAATGGAGGAGCTCATGCACTCAATCACTTGCATAAATGTGGATTAAGGAAAACCAGCACAGATTTGTTAAGCGAAAAACGTGTTTAACTAACTTGATTCAGTTTTTCATGAGGTTAACAGAGAGGGTCGATGAGGGTAATGTGGTTGAAATGGTGTACATGGACTTCCAAAAGATATTTGATAAAGGGCCACATAACAGGCTTGTCAGCAAAGTTAAAGCCCATCGAATAAAGGGGAGAGTAGCAGTTGAATACGAAATTGGCTGAGTGACAGGAAACAGAGAGTAGTGGTGAACGGTTGCTATTTGGACTGGTGGAAGGTATATCGTGGGGTTCCCCAGGGTTTGGTATTAGGACCACTGCTTTTCTTGATCTATATTTTTCTTTATTCGTTCGTAGGATGTGGGCGTTGCTGGCTAGGCCAGCATTTATTGCCCATCCTCAATTACTCTTGAACTGAATAGCTTGCTAGGCTATTTTAGAGGGAATTTAAGAGTCAACCACATTGGTGTGGGCCAGAATTCACATGTAGGCAAGACCAGGTAAGGACGGCAGATTTCCATAATTGGATGGATATTGCAGAGGCGATCCACGAATTGCTCAGCTCCCACTAAAAAGGGTGGCTGAGAGTCCGCACTCTGACCTCCAGCAGGGTTGGGACCCTGAAATAGTCCCAACGTCGGGATGCCAACAAGATCGAGAAAGTCCAGCCCTTCGTTCATGTAGTTAGGTTCATCTTTTAATTGAGGCAGATTTTGAAGACTTTTTGAATGTGGATTACATGCTTTCTAAAGATTAAAACAGTATTTATATCTTAATTTTCCTGTCTTGTTTCTAACATGACTATGAATTAGGAGGCTTCATTAACATCGATGGCTAGTTTACTAGATAAGGAATCACAGTCCTGTGGAATGAACTGTTTCATTGAGCAAGACTTTTCAAGAAAAACAAAATTATTCAAACTGACATTTTGCAGTGTTTTTCCAGAATTATAACTTGGCTTTGAAGAAAATAGGCCAGTACAGCTTGGTTTTCACTTAAAGAACCTAGGTCACCCTTTTCTCACTGTTGGGAATAGCCTGCCTGCTCTCAGCAGCAACACAATGGTCACTAGGTGGAGGTCACTGAAATCAAGATCAGCCATGTATGGCAAGCACTGCCATCTACAGGCATTACATACTACTATCACAAACTAATCGGAAAAAGAGGTTGCATTTATATTGAATGCTAAAATTCCGTACTTTGAAAAATATAAATATATATGCTTTGAAATGTGCTCAAATACCATAGTGTAATTTGCCTTTTTTATTTAGCTTGTGTTTCTCTGTCTCTGATACTTCAGTCACTCTTTTCCCTTGTCTCTCATCCTTGAGTTTTTACCTCTGTCTTTGATCCTTCAGTGAGTCTCTCCCTCTGTCCCTAATCTTTCAGTGATAAAGCAGGGCAAGACTTATCACACATAGGGCTGGATTTTATCTGGCCTTTGGAAACAGGCTGGAAGGCGGGGGGTGGGGGTGCAGACAAAATGGAGTGGGGTGGCATCAGGTGGTGTGCCTGACATTGTCCTGCCCCCATGCCATTTTGCCCGTGGCAGGCACCATGGCAGATGGGAAGGACCACCTCCCACCTCCGCTGGCATTTAGTCAACGTTCAAGGGGCCTGCTGCCACCTGGAGACTAGGAGCAATCCATGGCCCATGGAGGACCCCCCACCCCCACACTGGCGACGATGGCTGCAGCAAGATTCACCCCCAGCCCTGCCCTCATCCACCACTCCCCCACTCCCTCGCGGCAACACTGATCCCACTTACCTGGATCCCAGGGTCTCATCGGCACTGCCCAGGCCTCCTGCATTCCCAGAGTGGCCACAACTCCCAGTTGGGCTGCTTGGTCTGCTGACCTGCCTGTCCTCTGATTGGCTGGCAGCTCTTGGGGGCAGGATCTTTTCCCTTAAAGGGGACAGAATCCCCGATGGCAGGCAGTTAATTACCTGCCTGATGATGAATTCAGCTGAGGGTTTGATAAAGGGCTGAGGTGGGGTCGCCCAACACCCCCGCCACACTTTACGGTTTTCGCCAAAATAAAATCCAGCCCATAGTTTTCTTTTATAGTGAGCTTGTTCAAAAGTATTGCGGGGAGGGGGTGAGGTGGGGGGGGGGGGGGCAAGGTCAGGGGCGTCCAATTTTGTGGGGATCCAATACCCAAACCCAAAGATAGAGAACCGATCCAGTGAGGGGGGTCTGATTCCTGACCCCGAACAGGTCCAATTCCAGGAAGTGTCTGATTTCCTCACGCTGGGGGCGTCTGATCCCTGATCCCAGGAAGGGGTTTGATCTCGGGGGTTGATTCCCGACCCCGGGAGGGGGACTGATCCAAGGGCTTTTGATCCCTGACCCCGGGAAGGGGTTTGATCTGAGGGAGTTCGATCCTGGACCTCGGTGGGGTGGGGCGAGATCTAATTCCTGATCTCGGGTGGGGGGGTTTCTGATCTCCGACCTCCAGGGTACATTCCCAGGGTGTATTTCAATCTAGCGGGTCTTTGCATGGGGATGGTGTATGCGGAGGGGGTAGGCTGGGATTGGGGGGAAGCACTCCTCATCCTCCTGGCCCAGAGGCAGCATTGTAAAGGCACTTTCCTCTCTCCGAAGTTGTCCTCGCTTCACTTCAGCTGCTGTGTTTCCCAAAGCCTAGGAAACCCAGCCAGCCAAGGTTAAAGCTGTAAAGCAAGTTAAATCAGAGGCTGCCAGTCTGAAAACAATATTTAAATAGCCAACTTGCCTCCTTGCTCATCCCATGTCCATTAAATCCAGAAGTGGGTGGGCTGGAGGTAATTTGGGGTCAGGTTTCAGATTTGTAAAATTAAAATTGTAACACCTGATCCAACCTCAACCCACCCATACAGCCCAGGGTTTGAATGATTTGAGAGTGCTAGCAAAGAAAAATTAAGAGAGAACCATGTTTGCCTTTACAAGTAGGTGCACACCCACAACTAAAATCAAGTATCTTATTTCTGTCTCTGAAGCAAATGTAACAAGAATGTTCATCTGCATTGGATTTACACTTGATATTGGGCTTCTTTGAAAACAGTCTAATCTACTCTGTTCTGATTGAAGGTTTGAAGTGAAGGAGAAAGAGATATGCACTTTAAAGGATAACTGAGACTGACAAAATGCAGAAATAATTTTGTATTCCATGTGGCAACTTTACTCGCTGAGTTATTTACTTTCTGGCTTACTGTAGAACTCCAGTGTCAGTCTAGATTATGTGCTTAAGTTTTTTTTTCTTTAAAACCATTCTAGAGTAAATCAGCTAGAATTTAATCTGGTGAGTTGATTCATGACACACTGTGCACAAAAATAATATGTGCTATTTTTCTTACGAGAAAATGAAATCGAAAGAGAACAGGTTCCTGTGTGTTTTTATGCTGCCTATCTTGTGTAAATATTTCAAACATAACTGTCTTTGGCAGACAAGATGTACTTTCTCACACTTTGAGCTTTTTTACGATAGTTTTAGGTATAAGCGAAGTATTGCTTTATTTCATGTAAACTCTGAGTCCTTCAGTAGTAATTTTGCTTCCATATTATAGATTTAAGCATTATAAAATCGCGACCAAGAGGATTAAACTAATAGCTATAGCTGTACAACAATGGATTTCAAACAAGGACATCTGATTTTCAATCCTGGCCCTGATGACTAATCAAACTCTCCTTTCTCAAATGAAGGAAAGAGAAAAAAAAAGACTTGCATTTATATAGCACCTTTCATAACCTCAGGATGCTTCAAAGCGCTTCACAGCAATGAAGCACTTTTTTGAAGTGTAGTCACTGTTGTAGGAAATGCAGCAGCCAATTTTCACACTGCAAGGTCCCACAAACATCAATGTGTTAATGGCCAGATAATCTGTTCTTTTTAGTGATAATGGTCGAAACTTAAATATTGGTTTGGGCACTAGGGAAAATGTCCCTGATCTTCTCCGAAATAATGCCATGGAATCTTTTACATTACCTAAGAGGGAGGATGGGGACTCAGTTTAACATCTCACCTGAAACATGGTACCTTTGACACTGTAGGGCTCCCTCAGTGCTGCACTGAAGTGTCAGTCTAGATTATGTGCTTAAGTTTTTTTTCATTCATGGTCCAACTATATCTAACAAGAGAAGTTAAAGGTATTAGATTAAAGGAATAGGTTGCTAATGTTGCCAAAAAGAGTACTAAGCCTGGAGATTGAGAGGATTTTAAAATTCAGCAAAGTATGGTAAAGAAACTGATACATAAAGAGAAAATAGGATAAGAGAGTAAACTAACTCATTTGCTCTTAACCCTGGTTCCCAATTACTTCCTGAATGTTTTTTGTGTCTTCTACTCTGAAGACAGATACAAAGTATTTGTATAATGTCTCTGCCATTTCCTTATTCCGCATTATAATTTTGCCTGTCTCTACCTCTAATGGGCCCATATTTATTCTCAATAATCTCTTCCTTTTTACACACTTATAGAAGCTTTCACCATCTTTTTGGCAAAATTACCAACCCACTCCTTTAATCTAATACCTTTAACTTCTCTTGTTAGCTATAGTTGGACCATCTTTCTTGTGGGGTTTTTAATTCCTTCAGGGGTTGTACAATCGTTACATATCATCAATTAATTATGTAAATTGTCTATCTACCATCATATCTTTTAATCTAGTTTCCCAAACCACTTTAGCCAACTCGCCCCTCATGGTTGCATAGTTTGATTTGTTCAGATCTTAAAACCCTAGTTTTGTACTTAACTAAATCACTCTCAAACGCAATATACAATTCTATCATATTATGTTCACTCTTCCCCAGAGGCTCCTTTATAACAAGGTTAGTAATTAGCCAGTCCTGTATCATTGCACAAAACTAGATCTAAAACAACCTGTTTCCTAGCTGGTTCCATAACAGATTGATTTAGAAAAATATCTTGAATGCATCCATAAACTCATCCCCACACTATGGACTGGTTTCTCATAATGGGACCAGAACCCAACGCCCAGAACATTTCTGGGCCCCGACCCCGCGCTGCGTCAGTGTTACTGACATGCTGCTCTTTTAAAATGGAAATCACTTAATTAGCCTGGGTGCGAGTCTGGCATCCAACTGGAGGCGCTGAAAGTGTTCTGGAGGCAGGAACTGGTCACTGAGGGCAATCGTGAAAGGCAAGCAGCAATCATGACTGGGCTTGCCATTGCCTTCAGTGATGGAGTACCAGGGAGATCGGAGGACCAGTCTGGACATGGGCGTGAGTCTCCGGGTGGCACCCAGTTTCTCTGACATCTTCCTGGAGGCACTAATTGATGCAGTAGCGAGAGGAGAGAGCTTTGCTTCCCAGCCTCAGGAAGGAGACATCCATCTAGCGAGACCAAGAGGGTGTGGCTGGAAGTGGCCAAGGAGGTCAGCAGCCAGGGACCCATGAGAAGGCCCTGGGTCCAGTGCAGAAAAAGGTTCAATAACCTCTTATGGTCTGGTAAGGTGAGTGACCAGCGGCACCCGGTTCATGGGGCACCAACTCTCTACGCACCAGAGTGCAAGTAGGCTGACCTCACAGAACGTCTATAGTTCTCCTTCATATTGTCAGAGTAGGTCAATTGCCACTACACTGAGATGCAGCCACCCTCACATATAGAGAAAAAATTCAAATGGCAACATCACTGAGGGGAGCATCAGCCCACGTGCATGTCCTGCTGGAAGAGATGAGAGAGGGCAGCCTACTTATGAATCATTATCCTCTCAGTTTGCAGGTAAAAAGAGCCCATAATATGCCGATGATGGCCAGAACGGGAGGCGGACATGTCTGGCTCCATACTCTGACCACAGTGGAGGAGGCAGCACTGGAGATTGCCTGGATGCCATCAAGGCATTCATTGGGGGATGGCAAGACGGGAGGCTGTGAGCAATAGGGTCATTGGATAGATCTTTCCTGAGGTGAAGGGCATGGAGGAGACTCCTGCCCAATGTGTGCTATGGATCTTAGACTGCTGTCGTCTGAGGGGATGACTGCGCTGGGGCACTTGTCTCACCACCACTTTCCTCTGTCTCCCACAGGGCCAGTAGCAGAGCAGCGTCAAAGTGTACAGGCCATATCAGCGGCCACATCCCCGGCGGGGGAGGATGCCCATGGAACCTGCACCATCACATCATACCTCGGCACCTTCCACAAGCACAGAGAAACTTACTTTGGTTGGGCCACAAATTAGTGTAGAAAGGAGAATACTGGGTGAACCTCACAGCACACATTAGCAGGAAGAGGAAGGTGAGGCAGAGTCAACTGTATGCAGTCCCCCTTGGAGGACGGAGGACAGACCCAGCGATGCTTTGCTGGGCGGTGCTGGGCTTCGGGTGTCATAGTCAAGGTGGGCCTTCGTCAAGAATCAGAGGCATATCAGTTCCTGCTTGTTGGAGTTCCCTGAAGTCTTGAAGAGCCATGGGCAGGCAATGGAGGAGTCCATGCAGCGCATGTGCTCTCTTATGACTCAGGGATTCAGTCGCATGAGTTCCTTCTTAGAGAAATTGGATAACCTCTTTGGTGAGCCATATGCAGCATCACTCTGAGTGGGTGCAGGAGCAGCACACTGATATGCACAGAAAATGTGAAACTTTTGGTATCATTGAGCACTTAATGTCACTGATAGTGCAAAGGTACTCTGAGTGGATGCCAGCAGCATCCCAGTCGATGACCGCCTCCAGCATTCATGGGTGCCAGGAAAGGGCTGAGACGGTCCTAGCAGCAGACAAAGGGGCCACCCCTCAGGCCACCATTCGGTCCCTCGCCCCATCTGACTGTGCCATCTGTGTGACAGGGCCCTGTGACAGAGGCAGCCCCTGCCATGACACAGACATGGCAGCCTGTGGAGGAGCCCCCACAGGTGCCTCCAAGATGAGGACGGAAGCCACAGGCATCTTAGCTGCTGGCAGAAATCAGGGAGCAGGCTGCCTCCCCCTCATCCTCTGCCACAGTGGGGAGCACCCCTTAGAAGTGTTAGGGAGAGGAAAGCACCACAGCATTGAAGTCACTTACCTGGGCTCTTTGTTTACATGTGTCTGTAATGCCTTTTGCCTGACAATATAACTTCTTTACTTCACCAATCTGACAGTTATGTTGTTTTCTTGAAGCAGAGCTGAACCACTGGGCTTGGTGTCAGAGAGAGAGGGTCTTGGAGAAAGTTTTCAACACAAAGGTGCAAGGGAAGTTTGGCAGATGAGGTCCTAGTGCCTGACACTATCACTGATAATGGGGACCACCTGCTCAGAGTTGGTCTGGAGCAGTGGGGAGGAGGAACAGCCCCAGCAACAAAGGCAGTTACTTGGTGCACATGGATGAAGAGGTGCTGGTCAAGGGGCAGAAGGGGCCAAGTGGTGATACCCATAGAATCGAGAGTATCACCAGAGGATCAGGTTCCTGTACATGTCAGAGCAGCAGTGCCGCCAATGGCTTCACCTATCTAACAAATGGTGGCTGAGTTGTGTGCACTCCTAAAGGACAACCTAATGCTTCTAGGTTCAGAGGGACAGCCTATGCTTCCAGGGAGCATTCAATAAATGATCACCCTCGCTCTGCCACACATCGCTTTCGCCATCTCCAACTGTCTGTGTTGTTGCCACCCTTGAAATGTCCAGTGCCTCCTCCATCAATGTCAATATTGCCAGGTTGGCCACTCCACCCCCGAACGATTCCTCTCTCATGTGTTGTGTGCTTGTTTCTCCTGCAATATGAGGATAGAGAGCTCAGCTACATTCAACCTTCCCTTTTGCACATCGTGATCCACTATCTGAAGTGATGCTGCTGTCATTGTTTTTCCCCAGTGCTTATATTAACTTCATGTCAACCTTGCGTCACTTCGATCGCTTCCCTCAGAAAATGGTTGACAATGGACCATGATCTCCTCAGTGTACTTATTCACTATCTGTTTTGAGGTCCTCCTGCTCAGAGGTGTGCCGACTCTGTAGGATTCTCAGGGCTGCCAGCTTGGCTTTGTTTCATGCTCACCTTGCCAGAATGTATATAGGTCATTGAAGCACTTCCACCGCTGGACCCAGATCCTGCTCACCATGCTGTGGCTGCTGACCTCTCTGGTGACCTCCAGCCATGCCTGCTTTGTGTACCTGGACAGCCTCCTCCTACCGCTCTCAGGAAACAAAATGTTCCGAAGAAGGGTCACTGACCCGAAACGTTAACTCTGCTTCTCTTTCCACAGATGCTGCCTGACCTGCTGAGTGATTCCAGCATTTCTTGTTTTTGTTTCAGATTTCCAGCATCCGCAGTATTTTGCTTTTATAACAAAATGTGGTGCCTGGCCTGCACCACATCTATCGTCACTTCCAGGGATGTGCTGGAGAACCTTGAGGCCACCCTGCCATGGCCAACTGCCATGTCCCTTATCAGGTGTACTGCTTCACGCTGCCTGCATCAACTTTTAAGACTGACTGATGCCCTTTAAATGGGGCCTGCTACAATCAGGTCCTGCCTCCTACTTGCACCTGTCATGTCTCCAGTTGAAGCTTGCTTATTGATTTATGATCACTTTCAGCCCACTTGCCTCACCAGCAATGGCTCTCAGTTAAGTCCAGGGGTGGGGATTGATGGAAGGACATAGTGAACACCCTCGGGGGAGTTGTAGCAGCATCAGGAGATGATTCTGTAGCTCCCATGGCTTCACATCAAAGCTCAAAATAAATTAGCTTACCTTTATTGGACAGGTGTCACAGAGGCGACCCACTAATTGGTCGACTCGATCAAAATACTGTTGATTGGTGCACTCCGACCTCCAGCAGGGTTGGGACCTAGAAATGGTTCCAATGTCAGGGTGCTGCCAAGATTGGCAGAATCCAGCCAGTTATACCCAGCAGGAAGAACCATCTGCATTTATCCAATCATGGATCAGCATCTCCTGAAAAGTGAGGAATGGCACTGGGAGAAAATGAATAAAAAAAGGCAGAGTTTTTTGCTTAAAAATGTTTGACAATAATGAGTAGGGATGCAGCAATGTCTGGAAGGTGACTGTTATTTAGTTTTTGACTTTTAGTGGACATTTCCCTCTGCTCTGACGACAACTGCTGTGAGCTAGCCCTGGTCCCTTTGAATTATAGTGTGTCATTACATAACAACAGCTTATATTTACATAGTGCCCTTAACATAGAAAAACATCCTAATGTGCTTCACAGAGGTATAATCAGAAAAAAATGTACATGTAGAGAAAGAATGAGGTATTTAGGAGGGATGACCCAAAGCTTGGTCAAAGAGGTAAGTGTAAGGATGGCCTTAAAGGAAGAGAGAGACAGGGAGAGGTAGATGGTTTTAGGGAGGGAATTGTACAGTGTGGAGTCCTGTTCCCTCCTCTATTCTAAGTTGAAATAGAAACCACTAAACATTCTTCACGTACAAAAGCCTGATTTCTTAGATTGTTATTTTGTCTTACTTTAACGGCTGAGAGGCTTCTAATATTTAATTACACATTATTCTATCTGCTGTGCCAGCACCTCATGCATACATGCAGTTATTCTCTGCAGACCTTGTTAATATATTTGTAATTGCAGACCTTTGTTTAAAAGAAGGAAAATAACTTGAAAGCTAGGCAAATGTGCCAGAAACTTGGCCCAAACAAGTAACAAGTGTATTCATTGTATTAGGAAGTCATGCAATAAAAATCTCAAATTTCAAATGAACATAACTGACCACTTCCCATTCAGTACTCATCAAATGTGAAGAAGTATAAATCAGTGTCATTATTGTATATAAATGTCTTAGTTTGTTCAAAGGGGCCATTCCTTTTTTTGTCTTTTCCAGATTCTATCAAATATTCACATGTATTTATTTTGACCTCTACCACCTAGAAGGACAATGGCAGCAGATGCATGGGAACACCATGACTTGCAAGTTCCCTTCCAAGCCACACACCATCCTGACGTGGAACTACATCCCCGTTCCTTCACTGTCACTGGGTCAATATCCTGGAACTCCCTTTTTAACAGCACTGCAGGTGTACCGACACCCCAAGGACTGCAGCGGTTCAAGAAGGCAGCTCACCACCACCTTCAAGAGCAATTAGGGATGGGCAATAAATGCAGGCCTAGCTAGTGATGCCCACATCCCATGAACGATTAAAAAAAAAGTGTACAGGGTGAGGGGGGATGTTGACAAAAGCAATTGAAGGATAATCTTGATATGGGCATTATTTAATCAGCCTGTCCTCATTCTTGGCCATAGTACATTTTTTAATACTCCAGTGTATTAATTCGTTAATTTAGCAGATGAAAATTAGGTTAACTAGAAACTAGATTCTCTACTGAGTCATATCTTGAATCATTATAATAGAAAACATTACTTATGAAAAATTAATTTATATTTGCAGATTCTGGTTGCTGGCTAGAGTTTACCACAGTATCAGAGTCTGTAAACACATAACTTATATGATATGGGAAAACATCACTGTTCTTGCTTCACAGAACAATAGTTTAACACAAGCTAACATCGCTGCAGGGACCTAACTTATCAAATGAAAAAGAAGAAATCTATTCAGTTGTCCACATTGCCTCAGGTCAATTTATCATGAACTCAGAATTCACTTTGATTCTATAGACAACCTGAACACTGTATTTAAAATCAGCTGTGGAACATGAAATTGTTCAGTTTTGAAACCTACAGGCAGAAGTTAGTGTAAACTGACAGGCAGACTTGCTTGTTGAATTCTTGCAATCTCCACCATTTTATTTTTATTGATTTTATTTTATTTTTATTTAGAGATACAACACTGAAACAGGCCCTTCGGCCCACCGAGTCTGTGCCGCCCAACAAACACCCATTTATACTAACCCTACAGTAATCCCATATTCCCTACCATCTACCTACACTAGGGGCAATTTACAACGGCCAATTTACCTATCACCTGCAAGTCTTTGGCTGTGGGAGGAAATCAGAGCACCCGGCAAAAACCCACGCAGACACAGGGAGAACTTGCAAACTCCACACAGGCAGTACCCAGAATCGAACCCGCAGCCTGAGCAGCATGTCTCTTTTCCTCATGTCTCTCTTTGGTACACTTAAAAGAAAAAGTAAAACAAAGTTACAAACTTTTTATTGGGTGGCCGCGCCCCGCGGCGGCACCCTTTGAACTCGGCGGCACGCCTGCATTCGCTGGCCACCGCTGAGCCGCCGCGAGATTAATCACGGGGGCTCATTTCCATTGAGGCCATGCGCTGCGCCCCCCCCCCAATATTACATGGGGAGAGGCGGGACATTCAGTGCAGTGAGAGTTTTTGACAGTTGTGCAGCAGGTGCTGGGCCCTATTTTAAGTGCCCCAGCACCTGCTTCCTGATAGCTGTCAAAGAATTACTTGCCTGACTGCTGAGGAGTGGGGCTGCTGTCAATCTGGCAGCAAAAGCAGAAAGTGCTGCAGAAACCCAGCAGGTCAGGCAGCATCTGTGGAGAGAGAAGCAGAGTTAACTTGTCCAAGTTCACAGACCTGAAAGTTAACACTGCTTCTCTCTCCACAGATGCTGCCTGACCTGTGAAGTTGCAATCCTCTTCTCCCAGTCAGGTGTAACATTCCTTCTTGTAGGTGTGCTGCACCTGAGTGAATAATCATAAATTTGCACATTCCAGGACGTGAGACTAAAATAGACCATAAAAGGTTTACAGAGAAGACACTGACACAAATGGGAATGCACGGGTGTCACAGCAATGTAAATACGTCTTTCACGAAATGTTCCTCACCAACATTTGTGTCCTTTTCTCTGTGTGAATTGGCGCATGTAGTGCCCTTCAGGAGAGCCAACGTATGCACTTACATCATTGCCATGCCACCATTACTCGTGTGCATCTTCACGGATGCAGTGACATGGACATTGGCTCAGTCAGCTGTTGCCTCTAATAGTTTACACAGGGATGCTGCAGATGTGGACAGGTGCACAGCAGGTGAGTGAGGGTGATGTGTGGCTTGCAGAGCTCATGTCGGTTCCTATGGAGCAGAGAGCCTTTGTCTGATAAGCCACTTCTGCACATCCCTACCTCACTGTTAGGCCTGCATGCAGAGCCTGGGTGCCATCTGCCCTCCCATGCATCTTTCATGTTGTGGGTCCTCACTGTCCTCATAGTCTGAGGAGGAATCCTGTTGAGATCTCTCCTCATCATGCCAGGCCTGGCCCCTATTGGGTGCGTAGTTGTGCAGAGCAGCAAAGAAAGGAGTTGGCTTTTTCAGCTTATAGTACAGGGCATCACCCTATCCATCCAGGCATTGGAGGCGCTCTTTCAGCATGCCGATCTGCTCAATGGAGGCTCATATAGCTCAGTGGCTGGCATTGTATCTCTCCTCTACAGCAGTGGTGGAGACTCTCACTGGTGTCGGGAGCCATGTCTGCAAAGGATAGCCCTTATCTCCAAGAAGCCACCCCTCCATCTGAGCCAGTTCAGTGAACAGCGGTGGCAGCCGGGACTGGCGCAAGACCCAGGTGTCATGGCAGCTGCCTGAGAAGCGGTCACACATTCACAGCAAGCATCTGCGGTGATCACATACCAGCTTCACCTAGATTGATGGGGCTTCTTTAATGGTGACGTCTGCAGGTGGTAGCCTGGCAGTAGGCCTGATGGTCACATGAGTGCAGTCTATGAACATTACAAACTATGGTTCTCCAGCAATGGTGCTAGAATGAATGGCCCTTTGGCTGTGAGAGTCTGTCTTGAAGCGGACATACTCACTGGTCCTCCGGTGCAGGGCATTGGTGACCTCCCTGATGCAGCAGTGCACTGCAGCCTGTGTGACCCCACAAAGGTCTCTGGTGGGCCCCTAAAAAGGTGCGGAGCTGCCAGGTTTGAGAACCCCTGCCACTATGAGGAACAAAGGCCTGGGATGTCCACTGGAACCCATGGGCTGCAAGTCATCCTTGAGCAGGGCACAGAGACGTGTCACCACCCTCTCTACATACGCAATCGCCTCTGACACTGATGCTCTGACATCCGATGACATGTCATTTGGGGCCTGTAGATGCATGGTAAATTTAATGGCCAGCTCCCCTTGGGGGCTGCCGCTCATGACCAGGGGTCTTTACGTGGATGCACCTGCCTGTTGATATTGCCTCTGGCGCATACGGTTCCTCACGAACAGAGGATCACACAATGTAGGATGAGCCATACCTATTCTCCATGTGATAAATAAAGTTGAACCCTTCATATATTCGAAGCTTCCTAACAAGGCAGGGATTGGTGTTGACGAGTACATCAGCTGCTTTCCTGGATCAACTATGTGGCGTGCCATGGCATTGCCCATCTTGGCCAACACTCAGAGTGGCACAGCATGACCGCATCAAGATCCTACCAACTGAATCGATTGCCCCCACCATCCATATAACCTTAATGTTCCTACCCTTTCTGGCACCCTCCCCACATACATTGCCATTGCTCCCTCCCAAACATGAACAAACACAGAGCGCACAGTGTTAACGGAGGGTTGGTACACAGTACCGCCCTTCATGCCAGCAGAGCTTTCCCACCAGTAATCCCAGAACCCTTCCCATTAAAAACGCAGAGTTAGACCCCGTACATTCTAAAGCAAAAAGAGTTTCCGTCAATTACTTTTGTTTTGCACAACTTGCACAAAATGGGCTAAGCCAGTGCAAAAGACTGAGGTATTTCAAGCTCAAATAACAGAGCAAATTGAGTTTCCCCGATCTTTTGCATTAGATGAAAAAACTTTTGTGAGAAACCGACCCTGCCCACAAAACTGACCAGATTGCTCCCAGATCGAATTAATCAGCATGGAGAGTTTCCACTAATTGTGTCCTTTAGTGGGCATTCAAGGAGAGTCATAATTTTTTTACGTATAAGAATATTAATAGGCATATTTGAAAAGCTTTTAAATATATAAAAAATCATTTACTCAGAAATTGACTATTGTACACCAATGAAATCAGTAAATGGTTCTGTATAGTTTTTCTTTTAATGTCATTCAGTTATTTAAAATCAGGTGGTGGACAGGACACTGATTAAAAATGCTTATTTTTTGTGATAAACCCATTTTCAACTATATTAATAAAACTCCACTGGGTTAAATATACTCTATTCTTACACATGTCAAGGAATACTTTTTAATGCAACAACTTTTTTTCAAAATTCAATTATGTTCTAAAATGCTGCAGGGTTGTGCTGGTTTATGGAAGGTATTACATTAGCCAATATGCAAATTACCTCAAGCAAAATCTGAGCAAAAAAAACTTCAGAAAACAAGCACAATTTTGGGGAATGTACGCCTAAGTTGGCAGTTGCGTCCAAAACGGAAACTCTATCCTGTTGGACCAGATTTTTTTATAAAGTAACAAAACATGTTTTTATAAAGTAACAAAACGCTGAGCTTTTTCTCCATTGGCAATCTCCACATGCTGAGAGAATTAACCCTTCATTTTCATTTTTAATCTTTCTAACAAAATGGTTCAAACTAATTCTGTAAACATGGTATCTGCGAATGAATTCTGCAAATATGGTATCTGCAATAGGAGACAAAAACAGCAGCAGCAAAAAGGTAACTTGAAGCAAAAAAAATTATGAAAGACGCTGCCATTATTCAAGTTTGCAGGAAGAGTGTTGAACTAAAGGCCTGAATTTAAGCATGTTTTACAAACAGTGCATTTCCAGTAACTGTGTCCTAGTGTAGAAATACCTGTAGAAAAAAGGGAATAAGTTAATAACAATAGGTTAATAATATTCAAAATATTATCATTTTGATCCACACTATAAAAATCTAGCAATTATTTTATTTAGAGATACAGCACTGAAACAGGCCCTTCGGCCCACCGAGTCTGTGCCGACCAACAACCACCCATTTATACTAATCCTACATCCCCAGCTTATACACACTACTGAGTCAGCGGCGCTTGAGATGGCTTGGCCATGTGAGCCGCATGGAAGATGGCAGGATCCCCAAAGACACATTGTACAGCGAGCTCGCCACTGGTATCAGACCCACCGGCCGTCCATGTCTCCGTTATAAAGACGTCTGCAAACGCGACATGAAATCGTGTGACATTGATCACAAGTCGTGGGAGTCAGTTGCCAGCATTCGCCAGAGCTGGCGGGCAGCCATAAAGACAGGGCTAAATTGTGGCGAGTCGAAGAGACTTAGTAGTTGGCAGGAAAAAAGACAGAGGCGCAAGGGGAGAGCCAACTGTCCAACAGCCCCAACAAACAAATTTCTCTGCAGCACCTGTGGAAGAGCCTGTTACTCCAGAATTGGCCTTTATAGCCACTCCAGGCGCTGCTTCACAAACCACTGACCACCTCCAGGCGCGTATCCATTGTCTCTCGAGATAAGGAGGCCCAAAAGAAGAACACTAATCCCATATTCCCTACCACCTACCTACACTAGGGGCAATTTACAATGGCCAATTTACCTATCAACCTGCAAATCTTTGGCTGTGGGAGGAAACTGGAGCACCCGGAGGAAACCCACGCGGTCACAGGGAAAACTTGCAAACTCCACACAGGCAGTACCCAGAACTGAACCCAGGTCGCTGGAGCTGTGAGGCTGCAGTGCTCACCACTGTGCTAATCGAATTTTCTGCCCATTTCATTTTTCTAGCTGGTTATTTTGGTCTGGCCTCAATGTTGTTGTATGGTCACTTCAAGCGTGATGCCTCTTTAAAAACTCAGTATGCTAATGAGCTAAGTACTGGGACATAATCGTGTGACTAGAAGCCATAGTCACTCTGCAAAGTTAAGATCCTAGACAAAAGTTCAGCATGTTCCCCTTTTATTCTCGCGCTCACATGGAGCCTTTAGAAAATGAATTTTCTTTCAAACTCTTCAGAGGCTTTTTTTTACCGGGATTCCTCAATTGTCCCCCGCCCCAATCCATGACCTTTAACGTGGAGGGGGGGGGGTCAGAAAAATTCAGCCCATTGTGTTGACAAAGTCAAACAACTGGAAGCTTTTGCTACTATTAATATCATATGCCCAAAGAAGGTTGGCAAGCACACACTCAGGATTAAGATTGACACTGGAGCGAGTGCAAATATCCTACCCGTCTGAATCCTGAAGGATCTGTATCAGGGTCATTGGAAATTAATGATACAAAGTTAACTGCATACAATGGGTCACCCATCCCTTGCAGTGGCACACTAACAATGCAATGCTGCTATGGCAAGTCAGCATGGAAACCACAAATATTTTACCTGGTAGACACAAATGGACCAACAGTGACGGACTACCAGCATGCAAGGACCTCAACATTGTAACTATCCACAAGGTAACCAAGGTACTCATTACAGCAGAAGAGACCAAGGGTACCCACATTGATTCAGTCCATGACCTACAACAAATGTACCCAGACAGGTGCGAGGCCATAGGAGATTTCAAAGGCAATGCCGTACTGCACCCCAGACAGGATGCAATTCCGTCAATCGACCCTCCTAGAAAGTGGAACGTGCACATACAAGAAAAGTTCAAGCGCGAGTTAGATGACGTGGAACGCAATGGCATCATCCGCCGTGTGCATCATCACACAGACTAGTGCAGCTCAGTTACATGCGCACTGAAGATGGATGGCGCAATCAGAGTATGTAAAGATCCGAGGTGTCTAAACTTTTCCCTAAAGAGATGCCCCACAAGATTCCAACACTAGAGGAATTGAATCCCAAGTTCACAGGAGCTAAATTCTTCTCCAAGTTGGATGCTAAACATGGATATTGGTCGATACACCTAGCTAAGGAATCTCAAGAAGTCACCACCTTCAGAACACCATTTGGAAAATATTGCTTCCAGAGACTACCCTTCAACTTATCTGTCAGTCAAGATCTGTTTCAGCAGCATATGGACAGAATTATAGAAAACATGCCTGGATATATATGCATTGCCGATGATATTGCGGTAATAGGCAAAACCAAAGAAGAGCATGATCGAAATCTTCACTCATTAATGGCAGTAGCTTGTCGCAAAGGGCTCGTTTTTTAAAGCAAAAGGTGCCAGGTGAACGTAAGTCAGATCAATTTCTTTGGCTCCATCTACTCAAGTTGCGGAATCCGTCCTGACCCAGGCAAAGTCAAAGATGTAAGGCTTACAAGACAAGGAAGACCTCCAGGAAAGTCTTGGATTTTTCAACTTCTTGGCACCATACATTCCAAATTTTTCTGACAAAACATCTTCATTGAGAGAACTCTTAAAGAAAGACATACCGTATGTATGGCAGGAGGACCATCAGTATATGTTTGAGTCTCTCAAACAAGCATTGTCAGCAGAAACCTGTACCCTGAAGTACAATGATCCAAGGAAGAAGACAATCTTGGAAGTCGACGCCTCACTGAAAGGGCGAGGAATGTGCATCCTGCAGGATGGCGAACCAATTGTATTCGGATCCAAATGTTTATCCTCAGCACAATCCAATTACTCAAACATAGAGCGTGAAACACTTGCGCTGGTGTTTGGGATCACAAGGTTCCACACCTACCTGCTTGGTAAGCTGTTCATTGCGGAAACTGACCACAAACCACTGGAGATGATCTGGCACAAACCATTGACAAGTGCACCACCTCCACTACAGCGACTCTTGGTGAAAGTACAGGGGTACAACTTCGACTTTTGCTACAAACCAGGTACCAAAATGGTCACCTCGGATACGCTGAGCAGATTGCCAAATCTGAACAAGAATGAAGAAGTTCCACTGGATCTACAAGTAGACAGCATGGACATCGAGGTGGAAGATGTGCTCAAAATTGATTTATTTTATTTTGATCAGCACAAATGTGACCAACTGCAATCAGAAACAGCCAATGACCCACAACTGAAGGCACTGTGGAAAGTTATCACAGAGGGTTGGCCCGATACAATAAAAGAGGTGCCAGAAATCCTCTGATGCTTTTGGCCTTACAGAGATGAACTCAGTATCTCACGAGGCGTCACCTTCAAAGGAAAACAAGTGATTGTGCCCAAAGCTCTCCGACAGGACATCTTGTAACACCTTCACCAAGACCATATGGGCATAGAGCAAACGAGACGACTGGCATGAAACACTGTTTATTGGCCAGGGATCAATGGTGACATTGAAAAGTTAGTGAGGATGTGCGTGGCATGCCAGAGCCACCAGCCACAACAACACAAAGAACCTCTACACCTTCACGAGATTCCGTCAGTCCCTTGGTCCAAAATCGCCACTGATCTATTTTCCGTGAATGGAGATGACTTTATTACCGATTATTTCTCCAAATTTCCAATTATCAGACAGGTAAAAGACACTTCAAGCGCAGTCGTCACAGACATGTTGAGTGCCATATTCAGTATATTTGGTGGACCTGAAGAAATTATTTCTGACAATGGGTCACAGTAAATGGGCAGACCTTTCGGGGATATGTGTGCCACATGGAGCATAAACCATGTGATGTCCTCATCACGTTACCCTAAATCTAATGCTCTTATCGAGCAAATGGTTTGCACAGTTAAATCATTTATCTTGAAGTGTAGGACAACAAAACAAGATTTTCGTGTTGCCATGCCACACCTCACAGCTACACCTATGGATATGGGCTTACTGTCACCAGCAGAGAACACGTTTGGCAGACAAGTGTGAACGATTCTGCCAAGCCATCATCTGTCCAAATTCTCCGAGATGCAGGAGACACTGCTCGAAAAGCAGAGGGAAAAGCAAGGGAGAATGAAGATGGTGCATGACCAACATGCGGGGGCAGATCTACCTCAGCTACACATAGGACAAAAGGTCAGGGTCATACACCCCACAATGAGAACATGGTTACCGGCAGAGGTAATCAGAGGTGCAGATCAGTCTGCAACTGTAACACCCTAGACAAAGGTTCTGTATATAGTTTCTGTATATACTAGTTTGGCTATTAATAAACCCCTTTTGAGATCTTCAAGGAACTGGATTCCACGTATCCCATTGTGTTGCTTAAGATAACACAAAGAAACTCATGCCAAATGTAACCATTTCTGTGGTTGAATGAAAGTTGTTATAGTTACACCCAGCTGATTCCCATAACTAATTTGTGTGTGAATAACAGTGCACCAATTAAGAAAAAAGAAAGGTACTCAACATCTTCAGAAACATAACACAGAATATCAATGTGAAAACAACCGGTTTACCTATGGGGAGTAGAAATGCCTTCTGCCTATTGTGACACGAGCGCACTTATGATTTTGAACCTCAATGTTTTTGCTTATCTTTAAGCTACAACAATGGGCCCAATTTTACTCATGTCACTAACACTAAAGACCAGGTACTGAAAGTGACTTCTTTATGTTTCCCTGGCAGGACTGGCGCTTTACTCTGTGCTCTTGAGCATATTTGGCAGTAATTAAATTCAGCACTGTCATTTTCAAGCTAATATATTCACACAGATGGCCTCTAACATTGAATTCTGCATTCCTATCAATCAGAGAGGCAGAACTGGAAGTCAGATAGCAGAGGTCAATAGTATTACACAAGCTAAATTCATAAAATTGACCTGTGCTCTTGAAAATATGCACATTTCCATAATAGACAGTGCTACAACAAAGACTTGTTATGCTGTTTTAAAGGGATAATGTTCCAACTGAAATGTATTAATTTTCAATAAAATGGATGCATCACATGTCTCCCACTTCACATTATTGTTTCAGTTTTACATTTACTGGTTGATTTTACTTCAATAGATGAAAAGGATATGTATATAGCAGTTTAATAATTTCTATTTTAACCATTGCTCATGAAGATAAGATGTAACCTTTAAATTAAAACTGTCAAAACATTCAAAACTTTTAACTTCTCACAGAGATTGCTAGGTTATTTATTTTAAGTACTTTGCAACACTTCAAATGGAAGGAATTATTAGAAAGGCTGACCATAATCTAATCTGTCCTCAACTGAACCAAAATACCAAAAACAAGTCAAAGAATAAAATGTTTTGAAAGCAGTTTCATTCTGAGACACTCCATCCACCTTTCCCTCTCTAATTTCCCAAGTTGGAATACAGCTATCTCACCACACACTTTGATGTCCAAGAAATTGCTAAACAAAAGGATCAATTTGTTCAGCTCCCTGACACTGACAGATTTATTCACAAATGAATTGGAGAAGTTTTTGCTGAAAAAAATGTTGGTGCAAATCAGCCAGCAATTTGTGACAAGGAGGAGATGCCCCGTGAATTGCAAATCTCCACAATTTTGGAGGCCGATTTGCAATGCTGCACCGTTAACATTGTGGAAACAACAGCTTGCACTTAACCCCCCATAATTTTCATGCAGCTGCTGCATTTTCACAATAATTGCCCATTAAACTCACCCCAGAAAATTAATTTGAGCAATTATCAGGCTAGGTACCCTTTTAACAACATCATAATTGTTAAGGACTGCCAATCAACCTCTCTTGCCCAAGAAACAAACAATTTTATAACTGTGGATTCTAATTCCTTCAGGTTATAAATTGTTTTAGGAGACTTTAAAAATGTAAAATATTGAATTAATTTTTTACTTTTCCTTTCGGTTTCATTTTTCACTCTCTCAATCCAATCTTTCTTTCCCTCTCATTATTTCTCTTTCTGTACCTGATTTGACATTGAATTCCCTCACTCTAATTAACCCTCCAGCTCAGTCCTTTCTGTTTATTTCTGGAGATGGACTATTTGTTCCATTTTTCAACAAGGTCGCAGATGCCCTGTTCCCCTCGCTGTACCATTATCACCTCACATTTCCAGCATCTTACAAGGAAAATGTTTTTAAAAGCTTAATGTGTACGGACAAGACTAATTAATGGGGCACGCTGTGAGATGCCCCGCTCCAGCAAAACGAAGCCGACGCTTTTACGCAAAAGCATTGCAAGAACTGTGAACTGGAGGATGGAACAAATCTGGTCCTCATCATTAATGTCTGGTTCTTCCCTTCTAATACACTTTTATGGAAAACCTTCTTCAAATGAAAGATTCTAAGAGTTTGACTTTGTTCAGTGCTCCTCTGATTCCACTGGAATCATGATCAGCACCTTCTGCAGCTTGTTTTAATCTCTCCTCCTGGGACAGCCTGAGAATGGCTTCTGGTGAGTCAGGTGGGTTGACATTGATATCTGCTGGGGCGAGGTGCCTGTGGAGGTGAATCCAGCACCGACAGTTTGCAGTGAGTATACTGATGAGGTCTGCCGATTAACTTCCATCACTCCTCGAACTTCTTGGTTTGGGCGTGGGCTAGTGGTGTTGTACAAGCAGGAAAGTAATCTTGAAGTAGTGACAGAAGTGAGCCCAAGCTTCAGGGCAACCTTGCTGCCGGTAATTAACCATGTATCATACAACCAGGTTTTGTTCCAATGACCTGAGCATGATGACCTTGAAACATATGAGTATGGCAAGGCTTTCAATTGTATGATGGATCTGGAGTATGTGTCCTTCTGATGTCTGGTTTTATATGATGTGTAATGTAAAATTGGTAAATTTGTATGAGGGCTTGATATGGGTAAGCAGCAAATATTGGCCACAACACTTTAACTTTCAGGCAAAGTGTGATTTTACAATTCCTTCCCCCTGCAACCTCCCCCCACCCCCACTCCCCAACCCTCAATTAGCTAGTAACCTTTATAAGGCCAAAGTTATGCAAGCAATTATACAGTGGTGCCACTGCCAGAGGTGGGTGCTGCCACTATAGGAGGGAGTACACGAGGGCGCTGAAGTGGTACTTACTTTAATATAATAAGTGTTGGCCACAGCTGCCAGACCATCCTCCCCCCTCCATAGGATAGCTGGCGGCCACAGCTGTGCCCCCATGATGACTGTGGCTCTAGTGCGGGGGAGGGTTAGGTATTAGAACAGGAGGCCTTGTGGGCCCCGCAAGCCAACCACAGCAATTGTAGAAACATAAATATTAAGGATGGGAATTCAAAAACAAAGCTGCCTCACTGGTGGACAATTGCTAAAAATAAAGACAAGAGCATCTTGTATCTAATTACAAAGACTTGTTTTACAAACCAGAGCAGGCTATGTTTTATCAAAATACCAGGTAGCTGTCCTCTACCAGGTCTATATGTGTGTGTTACCTCTGTCAATCCCTGAAAACCATTCAGACTTTCTAATTTAATTATCCTAATTCTGATGTTGTCAGCAAAGCAAACCACATCAAAGTCAATCAAGAATATTTCAGCTACAGCAAAGATAAAAATAATTGAGTTAATTTTAGCATAACCTGCACTGCAGTATTTATTCAGATTTATATTGAAACGTAATTGTAACAAGTCCCAGGAGCAGCCATATTCTCAATAGCCTTCACTGCTGCTGGATATTTTGAATGTGTGCAGAGGTGACTTCAGTTATTCTGTTGAGTAGTCCTGATTTATAGCTTGCAAGCCAGAAAAAAAAATCAAATGTCAACAATGTAAAGATTATTCATCACTTTAATGTTCCCAAATGGATTTTTTTTGTGATCTTTTGCATTTGTCAGCTGAAGACTTCCAGAAGTTGAGGATGGAACGCTTTATCACTCTGCAACTTTAGAGTATTGACAGCCTGGGTATTGCATGCAGCAGGTGCAGAATAAAGCTCCATTGACTGTTCACCAACCATGCATCTTAACTCCATGCTCAGTTAAGCATATAGCTAGCTCAACATGAACCAACAGGAGAGGACCACCTATACAGGAGGAGCAGAAGAAGCAATAACTGGGTTAGAAACTGATTTTACGTTTAGCATCTGGAAAAAGCACACATATGCATGAATGATTAGCTCCGGGGCATTTTAAATCCTATGATTTGTTAGAATTCACACTGAGCCTGCTGCCATTGCTGTTTCCTGAGAGAAACAGCTATCAGCATCTATTTGCATCAATCACTGAGAAATGCAGAGCAACAATAGGTTGGTGTTAACTGTTGTGCAAGGTAACTGAAATAAGCAAGAGGTAATAAAGGCTAACCATGGTATGACCTTCTCATGCATAGGTGCCCAGTTTGAGGAACATTCATTAACTCTTTGTTTCCTCTCCATCGACCACTTTCAATCTGATTTTCTTATACCAATAAGCTGAATGTTTCTAACTAGCTTCTAATGAGAACTTTATCAATCACCGTCTGAAAATCCTGGGCCTCAGCTACATTCCCTAACTCTGACTCCTGTCTGGAATGGTGGTGGGGGAGAGGTCAAGCTGCCACTAGGGACTCATCACTGTGGTCCCCAGCAACCTAAGAATAGTGGTGGTGGTTAACAAATCCAACATGGAAGAAGAGGGAGGGAGGCGAAGCCTATGTTATCCTTATGACATCATTGGGACGCACCACTGCCACTTAAATGAGGCCCCTGCTCTCCTGGGGAGGTGGCCTTCCAGTGCCTGAATTAAGGCATGTTAAAATGATGGGAACAGATTGGTAACACGGCATCTTTCCCTACCCAATTTGTTCCTACAAGACAGGGTGGGTGTTAAAATAAGCCTATTAGAGTTAACCCACAATTGATGTTAGAATACAAGAGCAAAATGCTGCAAACGCTGGGAATCTGAAATAAAAAGAAAAGATGCTGGAAATACTCAGTGGGTCAGGCAGCATATGTGGAGATGGATCAAAGTTAACGTTTCAGGTGGATGACCTTTCACCTGGTGAAAAGTTTATTTGTGGTCACTCAATGTATCATTTTCTCCCTAATTAACAAAGGTTTTTACATCTGCTGTTCCTCAGTCCCAGGGCACAACTTGCATATCTTAGGGTGATTGAAAATTGTGGCCGTTCTTTCTGTCCTCTTGATTTGGGCCATATTTCCTTTTATCTCTGAATTTTTCCCTTTCCAGTCCAGCAATCCTATCTTTGTTATCTGCTTTCTGGCTTCTTTCAACAATCTAAGGTGCATGATAATGGAACATGTTGGCTTATCCACCTTTAGTTCAGCAATTTTTTTTCAGAACCAATTCCTTTCCTACAGTTAATTTTATCAATTGTTCAATATCCTCCTTAAATTCATCTATGTTCTCACTTCCACCATCACTTGTAAAAGCTGATGGAAAATATTTATGTCATATATTTAACAGAGCTTCATCTTTGACAATTAGACTCCTTCCTTCATCCTTGAGTGGTTGTAACCTCTCTAACTGTTCTTTTATATTTTGTATGTGTTACGATTCCTGTACAGACCACCAACAAATGAAAAAGAATCAAATCCACCAATTGACCCCAATTTAGGAAACCAAACCAAATGGACAAGATTTCACTTCTATAAATTTTACTCTAACACTCAAATCAAAACTTACATAAATTAAACATGAAGGAACAGACAGATCACGGTCAATATATATATTACAAATTACACCTTAACTATCAGATACAACAGAGATGGGTCTCATCGGTTCACTGAGCAGCCCTCCCAGCATACATGGCAACAATTAAAATCACACAGTTCTTCACAACTCTGAAGTTCATCAGGTAGATTTTCAGCTCATTTCTTCAAGGATTTAGCCGCTGTTCTTCCAACAGCAGTTCCCTCTCAATTTGAACTCCATGGGTGCAATCTTCAGTATAAGGCTCACTTCTCCAGAACCTCCTCAGCTCTGCTCAAGACAGTCTTGATGCTGTGGATTTATCTGTCTTCTCTTTATCCGAGTCCCTCAGTGACAACCTGTGTGCTGTCTGGCCGGGTCTGGTTAGTTGGCTACTTTAAGTGACAGAAACAGCTCCTGGATTCAGTTTTCACTTTCTTCTGCTTGCCGATGCTCCATTCCTGCTTGATCTGCCTTGTCTCCCTGGTCTGGGGAGGAATCTGTCTCCTTTATCTTGTTCTAACCCAAGGTTGTCCAACATACGGCCAGTAGGCCAGGATCCGGCCTGCCAAAGGTTTTCATCCGGCCTACGAATGCAAATTGTACCCGGGACATTTCTCATCCTCACCATGGGTCCGTGACTGGAGATGAGAAATTTCCCTTTGTCAGACCAGTTTTAAAAAGGATCGCAAGTCAGTTTCACAGATGACAGCTGTTGACATCAGGAGCAGTAGTTTCTCAACTTCAGACAGTTTCATGATTTTCCAGTGGGTTCTGCCTTTTTTTAAAAAGCCCACTTGAAAATCCCACATCTGTCCGAAGTTGGGAAATTGCTGTCTCCAATGTCAGCAGCTGTCAGCTGTGAAACTGACTTGCGATCTTTTAAAAAAACTGACCAACCATCTGCTGAGCATTCCCACTCTCTGCAACTGTCAGAGGGAGAGACAGAAAGCGAGGGACAGAGAGAGAGGGGGGACAGAAAGAGGGGACAGAGAGAGAGAAAAAGAGATGGACAGAGAGAGAGGGGGGCACATAGAGAAAGAGAGGGAACATAGAGAGGGAGAAAGAGGGGGGCACAGAGAGGGGGGGACAGAGAGAGAGAAAGAGGGGGACAGAGGGAGAGAGAGAGAGGGGACAGAGGGAGAGAGGACAGAAAGAGAGAGAACGAGGGGGACAGAGAGAGTGCGAAGATGACACAGATGGGGGAACAACACAGAGAGGGGGGACACAGTGAGAGAGAGAGAGAGGGAGATAGAGAGTGATCTTCACAAAAATGTACATTTGTTTTGTTTTGATTAATAGTAAGATAAATTTTTAATACCTTTATCTTTCCGAAATTGTCTCACAAGCCCCCTATGTAAGACAAAAATTATAATGTGCCCACCCACTCCCCCCCCACCACACGAAAAGGTTGGACAACCGTGTTCTAACGAGTGTCAGTTTCCCTGGAAATGTGAAGTTGTTTTTCCAGCTTCTTTTTCAGTTTTGGTTTCTGTTTTAATTCTAGTTTCCCTCTCAGTTAGTGTCTTAAAAATAACAAGCTTTACAACCACGGATTCCATAACATATGTTTATAAAATTCCTAATTACTTCCTTTTATAATGTCTTCTAGTCTTTCTCATGTTCCATTTTAGTCCTTCTAATCTCCCTTTTCACTTCCACACTACAATGATTATCTTTAGTATTATGAGTCCTAAATTTATCATATGCATTCCTTTTAACTTTCAGTTTAGTTTTAATCTGTTTTCCATAGAACTCTATGCTTTGAGGCGTTGCCTTTTCACCATGTAAGAATATATTTAATTTATACACTCTGCATCTCATAATTGAAGATTTCTGACTGTTTAAACTTATGCCTGTTAATTTGGGCCAATCCCCTTTTATCTCATTGAACTTTGCTCTTTCAAGTCTAGGGCTCTCATCTTTGGCTCTTTATTTTCCATTTTCTGTTCTTCTCTTTCTCTTCTGTCTTTGGCCTGCTTATCTCGAGAGACAATGGGTAAGTGCCTGGAGGTGGTCAGTGGTGTGTGGAGCAGTGCCTGGAGTGGCTACAAAGGCCAATTCTAGAGTGACAGGCTCTTCCACAGGTTCTGCAGAAAAATTTGTTTGTCGGGGCTGTTACACAGTTGGCTCTCCCCTTGCGCCTCTGGCTTTTTTCCTGCCAACTATTAAGTCTCTTCGACTCGCCACACTTTAGCCCCGCCTTTATGGCTGCCCGCCAGCTCTGGCGAACGCTGGCAACTGACTCCCACGACCTTTGATCAATGTCACAGGATTTCATGTCGCGTTTGCAGACGTCTTTAAAGTGGAGACGTGGACGGCCGGTGGGTCTGATACCAGTGGCGAGCTCGCTGTACAAAGTGTCTTTGGGGATCCTGCCATCTTCTATGCGGCTCACATGGCCAAGCCATCTCAAGCGCTGCTGACTCAGTAGTGTGTATAAGCTGGGGATGTTGGCCGCCTCGAGGACTTCTGTGTTGGAGATACGGTCCTGCCACCTGATGCCAAGTATTCTCCGGAGGCAGCGAAGATGGAATGAATTGAGATGTCGCTCTTGGCTGACATACGTTGTCCAGGCCTCGCTGCCATAGAGCAAGGTAGTGAGGACACAGGCTTGATACACTCGGACTTTTGTGTTCCGTGTCAGTGCACCATTTTCCCACACTCTCTTGGCCAGTCTGGACATAGCAGTGAAAGCCTTTCCCATGCGCTTGTTGATTTCTGCATCGAGAGACAGGTTACTGGTGATTGTTGAGCCTAGGTAGGTGAACTCTTGAACCACTTCCAGAGCGTGGTCGCCAATATTGATGGATGGAGCACTTCTGACGTCCTGCCCCATGATGTTCGTTTTCATGAGGCTGATGGTTTGGCCAAATTCATTGCAGGCAGCCGCAAACCTGTCGATGAGACTCTGCAGGCACTCTTCAGTGTGAGATGTTAAAGCAGCATTGTCAGCAAAGAGGAGTTCCCTGATGAGGACTTTCCGTACTTTGGACTTCGCTCTTAGACGGGCAAGGTTGAACAACTTGCCCCCTGATCTTGTGTGGAGGAAAATTCCTTCTTCAGAGGACTTGAACGCATGTGAGAGCAGCAGAGAGAACATAATCCCAAAAACTGTTCTTACGTTGAACCTAACCATGTTGTGGTCACTATTTTTCAATTGTTCTCCTACTCTCATATCAGTTATTTGCTCTACTTCATTTGCCGGAAGTAAATCAGCAATATTGCTGTTCTTTCCAGCATCCGCAGTACTTTACTGTCTTTTGTCTTTGCTGGGCTAGAAACTTACTCATCTAGCTGTCTTGGCTGCATTTTACAAAGCATTCTCCACTTTGACCACATGAATTAACTTTGTTCCAGTCTATCTTGGGATAGGTAAAAACAGCAGAAAGTAGCTGGAACTAGCTGAATTTTCCAAGGTCCCAACTGGTGAACTGAATCTGCAACTCACTGGAACAACTTTGCACACACATCCCTGGTGCAATGCCCATTTTCAACCAATTTTGGGCACTGTACGAGATTCGTGGGCAGAGATTGGCATGTTTTTTACAGTGTGTAATTGAGACTTTATCCCATAATTAGTACTGCCAGTATTGCATACATATGTGATGTTGCTAAAACTTTATTAGGAAGTAGTCTCAATTTATGGTAAGTAGAAGATTTTGTTGCCTTCATTATTTTTATTTGTTCTTGGGATGTTGGCATCACAGCAAGGCCAGCATTTATGGCCCATCCCTAATTGCCCTTGAGAAGGTGGTGGTGAACCCCCTTCTTGAACTGCTGCAGTCCATGTGATGTAGGTATATCCACACAGCTGTTAGGGAGGATGTCCAGGATTGTGATCCAGCGACAGTGAAGGAATGGCAATATATTTCCAAGTCAGGATGGTAAGTGACTTGGAGGGGAACTAGGAGGTGGTGGTGTTCCCATGTGTCTGCTGCCCTTGTCCTTCTAGGTGGTAGAGGTTGCTGGTTTGGAAGGTGCTGTCAAAGGAGCCTTGGCAAGCTTCAGTGCATCTTGTATATAGTACATACTGATGCTACAGTGCGCTGCTGGTGGAGGGTGTGAATGTTTAAGGTGCTGGATAGGGTGTCAATCAAGCATGCTCCTTTGCCTTGGAACATTAAACTGTGGGGCTCAGATAATAGTTGGGAAAGTGATCCTTTGCTTAATTTTGAGAACTGAAGGGTATTCTGTATTATTCACTTAAACCTCTGTACTGTGACTCATCCACAGCTGCAAAATCTATGTAGATGTAAGATCATTTGACTTTTTATATCCCATGTTTACCAAGATAAGTTTATCAGGCAGATGGCATTTACAGAAATTGGACTGCACCCTCTGCTGGCAAATTTTATTATAATCTCTGGAAATATCTGCTCTCAATTTGAGCTCAATTTCAGAACAGTCACATTTTTAAATGATCATTTGAGGCAAGAGAATATAAAACGAGCAATAGAAACCAAATGTTGTTATATTGTTTTATTTGTAAGAGATATGGTAGATGAAAACTTTTCACACAAGGTGAGAAATAACAATTATTATCAATCAATATGAATGTCTTTGCAGTTAGGACTTCATGAGTAAGTTAAATCCAAAATGAGAGTGAATTTGGAAAGGAATGAAATTTGTGGAGGACCAATCATTTTGAAGCTTTCTTGTGCAAGTGCTTTATTGTCTCTTTTTAATGTTATCCTATGACTGTATTTGGGCATCGTGCACCTCCCCTCACTCCGTGCTCCCGAAAATGGGCATGCCAATATTTCTAGGCTTATGTCTTTGTCAATATAACACTGTAACACACACATACATATATCCCTGATTGTTCTGCAGATGTAGTAGTGGGACTTCTTAAATCATTGCCAGCCTTGTGCTGATGAAGCGCTATGGTGTTAAGGCAGGGAATTCTAGGATTTTGATCCAAGTTTTGAAGGAACAGTGACATATGTCCAGTCAGGATGGTGTCTGACTTGGAAGGAAACTTGGGCATGATTGGTATTCTCTTGCAATGCTTGGCCTTCTTGGTGGTGGAGATCATGGGGTTGGCAGATGTCGAACCATGTCATTGTACTATTGTTTTTGTGCCAATGCTACATAGTTTTGAATGCATGTCAATGCCAACGTGGCTGTACAACATTTGAGTAAGCAGGCAATCTGTTTCTCAAGACAAAGCTAAAACAATTAGACCATCTCCAGGTGTTTTTATGTCTGTATACTGGATTGATAAGCCAGGACTAGGGACTTCTGACATCCATTGATTTACTTTTTTAAAATTTTTAATATCATGAACTAGTGCACTTTTCCAAAACAATATACTGATTGGGTAAAGAAAATAGACTGTTAGACATAGAAGGTCATGTGTGACCAGTGGTGTTCCACAGGGATCCGTGCTGGGACCACTGTTGTTTGTGATATACATAAATGATGTGGAGGAAAGTATAGGTGGTCTGATTAGCAAGTTTGCAGATGACACTAAGATTGGTGGAGTAGCAGATAATGAAGGGGACTGTCAGAGAATACAGCAGAATATAGATAGATTGGAGAGTTGGGCAGAGAAATGGCAGATGGAGTTCAATCAGGGTAAATGCGAGGTGATGCATTTTGGAAGATCCAATTCAAGAGTGAACTATACAGTAAATGGAAAAGTCCTGGGGAAAATTGATGTACAGAGAGATTTGGGTGTTCAGGTCCATTGTTCCCTGAAGGTGGCAATGCACGTAAATAGAGTGGTCAAGAAGGCATACGGCATGCTTTCCTTCATCGGACGGGGTATTGAGTACAAGAGTTGGCAGGTCATGTTACAGTTGTATAGGACTTTGGTTCGGCCACATTTGGAATACTGCGTGCAGTTCTGGTCGCCACATTACCAAAAGGATGTGGATCCTTTGGAGAGGGTGCAGAGGAGGTTCACCAGGATGTTGCCTGGTATGGAGGGTGCTAGCTATGAAGAGAGGTTGAGTAGATTAGGATTATTTTCATTAGAAAGGCGGAGGTTGAGGGGGGACCTGATTGAGGTGTACAAAATCATGAGAGGTATAGACAGGGTGGATAGCAAGAAGCCTTTTCCCAGAGTGGGGGATTCAAATACAAGGGGTCACGAGTTCAAAGTAAGAGGGAAAAGTTTAGGGGGGATATGCGTGGAAAGTTCTTTACGCAGAGGGTGGTGGGTGCCTGGAACGCGTTGCCAGTGGAGGTGGTAGATGCGAACAGGATAGCGTCTTTTAAGATGTATCTAGACAGATACATGAATGGACAGGAAGCAAAGAGATACAGACCCTTAGAAAATAGGCGACATGTTTAGGTAGAGGATCTGGATCGGCGCAGGCTTGGAGGGCCGAAGGGCCTGTTCCTGTGCTGTAATTTTCTTTGTTCTTTGTTTGTTCTTGTCATTGTTACTTGAATATGATTTCTTGAAAGAGAGCTCATAATGTTCAATGAACAGTTTTCAGGGTAGTAATGAGGTAAAGTTAAAATATCCTACAAGAATCTCTAGGGGAAACACAGTCCAGTAGCCGATCACAGAACAAAGTTATTGCCAGTAGCAACCTCTTGATTTTGTGGTACAAGCTGTTCTAAAATCTAAGTCTGTCCACAATACTTTCCATCCTCATAACAATGTCACTTTAAAATATACATATTCAGCCCAAATAATGTTCAGAAGTGCTACAATACAGGAACATTTTTGATCAAATAATACACTACAAAATGAAGATGACTGTAACACATTTGTACAAGAAAGAGAAAGAGGACAATTTTCAGTCTGGCTGGGGTACTGGTGGGGAGTGGGCTGGGCGATTTGGCTGCACTCCTGACATCACTGGTCAGAGGCCCGAACCATTCAGCTGGTCAGGATTCATTTAAATGTCATTGGCAAACTGGCCATGCATTTCCAGTGCTGATGGGCGACTCGCCAGTTTTGGGGACAGGGTTCTTAAAAGGGTGCTTGCCAATAAGGGAGTCTTAAAAGTGTCTTTTTTATCCCTGGAAATTCTTGATGCAATTCAGCAAATGAAGGCCAGATGTGCCGCATTCAGTAGCTCCATGCAGTGGTAGGTTTTGGTGAAGCAGTTGAGGAGCCACAGACAGCTCCTCTTCCTCTCTGATGGCAATGCTGTAGCGGCCCTGGAGGGAGGCGGCTGAAAATGCAAATGCCTGCAGCATTATCCCCAGGACATGGACTAAATGCTGGAAGAAGTTCAGTAACCTTACACAGCAAGGTTGAGAATGTTTTGATAACTGTATTTGTCACCATTGCACCTTGCTACAGAACTCCCCACCACACCCCACAGCACTCTAGAGCCACTTCCCTCCCCCGCCACACCTTCATCTCAGTGGGACACTGCATCAGCCCTGCATATCATTATAATCACACACTCATCTGCTGCCCTTAGAAGCAACATTCTACATTTACCTGGGAGCAACCACAAAGTACCTCACTCCTCTGATAACTACTTTCACTTCTTTCACACTAGAGCCACTTTCTTACACCTTATCACCTCCCCCACCTTGCTTACAATTTGTTGCTTTTGTCTCAGCATGCACACAAGATGAAACTAACTCACACACCTGCACAACCCTTTACAGGAACCACTCAGGAACATGGCCGAAGAGGTTGGCACACAGTGGCGCAGTGGTTATCGCCACAGCCTCACAGCTCCAGCGACCCGGGTTCAATTCTGGGTACTGCCTGCGTGGAGTTTGCAAGTTCTCCCTGTGTCTGTGTGGGTTTTCTCCGGGTGCTCCGGTTTCCTCCCACAAGCCAAAAGACTTGCAGGTTGGTCGGTAAATTGGCCATTATAAAAATTGCCCCTAGTAAAGGTAGGTGGTAGGGAAATATAGGGACAGGTGGGGATGTGGTAGGAATATGGGATTAGTGTAGGATTAGTATAAATGGGTGGTTGATGGTCGGCACAGACTCGGTGGGCCGAAGGGCCTGTTTCAGTGCTGTATCTCTAAACAAAAAATAAACTAAACAACTGCTGTGTGAGGGCCAGAAACAAGGGAGGGCCAAACTCCATTCAAGCCCGCTTGCAGGTGATGCAGGAAGCTTTACAGATCCTTTGTACAGGAATGGCCATCGTGGAAGGTACATCCAACAAGGTGCCAATCTCTTTCTCCTACCTCTTTTCTCTCAAGAAATTACACAGACGGACTGTACTACCACTTAGCTGCAACTGACAAACCTTCTCATGTTGTACTGATCCTTGCCCTTCTCCCCTTTTCTAGATCATCTGATGACTTAGCCTCTTTAGCAGAAGCGGCATTGGCACTCACTCCGCCTTTCTCAAGCACAAGCACGAAAGTCAGCATCCTGGGTGGAACAGGTACTGAATTAGAGGGCCTGCACAGGGCGAATCACTCTGCACCAGATAGTAGGAGCAGGAACTAGTGGGCATGACAGTGCCCGAGATTTTTGATCAGATACATTCTTCAATTTTAACTTCTTGGTGTTCTGGCACTTATCTTCTTGACTCATTCAGATGTTAGACTGTATTTCGTACTGTACTTTGGTGTGCTTGGTCATGAGGGTGATTACATTCCAATCATGTTATGCAAAGTTTTTTTTTTGCAAAACTAATATGTCATTGTCCCCAAACCAGTCTTGATACTTTCATTTGATAAAACTTACAGATCTGACTTTCAAAGAATAAATGTTTCTTGAAGGCATTACCTGTGTTTGCCAATATCATCTAGCATGGCTTCTGCAAGTTCAAAGTTGGTTGGCAGGTTTCTGGAAATTTTTATCAGCTTCAGCATCTTTAAAACATGCGACTTGTAATTTGAAGCAAATTAAATGGTGGTCAGTCTAACATTGGTTATCTTGCATATCTCACTGTTGGTCCAGAATAGTGACCAGCATGTCAGTGTTTAGAGTATCGGTGTATTAATGTAGTTTTGAATTAGACTGTAAGGTTAAAATCACCCATTTGCGAAGAAAGCCGAATCTGTTGAAATTAACGTACAATTTGATTTTGATGTGCTGAATTTACTGTCACCAAATACCTGATGTCAATCACGAAGAGCAGTGTTATAGCAAAGTAGGTTGATACTGCTTTTAGATTTATGTAATGTAATAATGGAAGACAAAGGGCACACCTGCTGTAGGTTTATCAAAAAGACTGAGTCATATCTTGCGATGGAACAATATCTCTGCCTAATATGTGAAATCCAGTCAGTTTGGTACCAGGATAAAGAACTGAGAGATGGTTGATCAGTTATTGGCTAAAGCAGTTTGTTAAAAATGTTTTGTGGGATGTTCTTGCACATGATTGCTTTAAGAAAATATATGGGGGAAGAAATTGCAATGTGTTTCACATGTTTTCAGGGTCCTTAATGGGTGTGATGAAATCTAATACAACAGTACGATGTTCCGTGCCAGAGCACCACCAGACGTATGCGCAATGCCACATTGGTCTGGGTTCTCTGTAGGTATCCATGGTGGTTACCTGCAACAAGCACAGGCATCATTTAAATATGATAATGAGGATTCTGTGCCTGAGTCAGGGCCCTTTTGTTAAACTGGTATTTGTGCCCACCTGAAAGGTCAGTTCCTTAACCTGCTCAATAAATCATTTGTGGTAACAGTCATTCAGTGGCTTTTGCAAGCGGCATTTAAAGAAGTCCTCATCTCCATCAAGGTAAATCTATGGTCATTGCTTTAGGCTGGTAGGATACTTTTGGGTCAGGCTTTTGGCTGTTTCATTAAGTGTTTCTTTGTTTTAATGCTTTTGCAGATTGAGTTTGTGGAGGGCAAGAAGAGTTTCACAGAAATGCGTTTTCTGAATGGCTGAACATGGGAATCCTGCTGGGCCTTATCATAAGGCTTCTAAATCATAGAATCATAGAATGGTTACAGCCATTTGGCCCATGTCCATGCCAGCTGTCTGCAAGAACAACTCAGCTAGTCCCACTACCCTGCCTTTTCCTCATAGTCCTGCAAATTTTTTCTCTTCAGATAAATATCCAATATCCTTTTCAAAGCCACAATTGAATCTGCCTCCACCACAGTCTCAGGCAGTGCTTTCCAGATCCTAACCACTTGCTGTGTAAAAAAGGTTTTCCTTATGTCTTCTTTAGTTCTTTTGCCATTCACCTTAAATCAGTGTCCTCTGGTTCTTGACGCTTCCACCAAAGGGAACAGTTACTCCCCATCTACTCCATCCAGACCACTCATGATTTTGAACACCTCTATCAAATCTCCTCTCAACCTTCTCTTCTCTAAGGGGAACAGCCCAGTTTCTCCAATCTATCCTTGAAACTGAAGTCCCTCATCCCTGGAACCATTCATGTAAATCTTTTTCACATCCTTCCCAAAGTGTGGTGCCCACAATTAGACACAATACTCCAGTTGAGACCGAACCAGAGTTTTATAAAGGTTCCTTGCTTTTGTACTCTTTGCCTCTAATTATAAAGCCCAGGATCCTGTATGCTTTATTAACTGCTTTCTCCTCCAGCCCTGCTACCTTCAACAACTTGTGCTAATAAAGCCTGACATTCACACTTCTCTGCATTAAATTTCATCTGCCATTAGTCTGCCTGTTCCACTAGTCTGTCTATGTCCTCTTAAAGTCTATCTCTATCCTCCTCACAGTTCAGATCAGGAAGAGAAGGCACAGCAAGAAAGGCAGCAAAGACCTGCAGAAGCTGTTAGAAAAGGGTGAAGGAGGTAAGGTGCAGGACGCATTATGGCACTCAGAAACAGAACATCGTACCTGAACCTCACAGAGCAGCAGTGTCGAAGATGGTTGCATTTGAACAGGACAACAGTCACTTTCCTATGCCGCTTGGAGTGAGAATTGGAGCCTCACTCCAGGGTTTGCACTGGCATTGCCTGTGGCAGTGAAGGTCACTGTGGCTATTAACTTTTATGCCTCTGGCTCCTTCCAAACTGCTTCTAGTAATATCAGCAACATCAATCAGTTTGCTGTGTACACAGTGATTTGACACATCACTGATGTATTGCTTACAAAGCAACAAGAGTTCATTATCTTCTCCCTTGAAGCACACAAGCAGAAGAAAGAGCATTGGGATTCGCCTGCATTGCTGGATTCCTGTTGATGCAGGACATCACAGACTGCATACATTTGCCCTGCATTTCCCTTTGCTTAATGTTTAACTTGTTTGTGAGCACAGACAGTGAGTCATGCAGGTCGGTGCCTTGTTCCATAGCAATAACCTGCACCATTTTAATTCTTTAATTCTGCACCACTCAATGCCCCCTTTACTCCACCCAGGCTATTGAGTGGCTGTCCAGCTGCTGGAAGATAAGCGCCATTACCTCACCCAGTGGCTTATGACTCCTGTCAGGAACCCGGACACAGACAGGAAGTGTTGATTTAATGAGAGCAATGCAGCAACAAAGGTTCTGATTTAGCAAACCATTGGCATCCTGAAACCATGGTACTGCTGTCAGGACAGCTTGGGAGGATTCCTTCAATACAGCCCAGGGTGAATTCCAAAATTCATCATCCTTGCTGCTTGTTTCACATTCTTTCCATCCAAAGGGGAGTTGCCTTGAAGCTGATTCAGGAGTAAGAACTGAAGCAGGAAGATGGAGATGGGGATGAGGAATCGAATGATGCAGAAGAAAAGCATTGCACAGCAGTACATTGAGCTGCCAGAGCTGTAAGACACTGTCATGACCAGGTGAGAAAGGGGTCTAAGGTTCCCTAGGGTTCTTCACTTAGTCTTACCATAACAGGGTTTAATTTTAAACACACCATTTTTAGCTCCCCCTTGGTGAATCCTTGTTCACTAACTTTCAATTATAAGGCAAAGAAACCAGCACAAACAGGTTTTCTTAGGTTTAAAGAAGGTTGAAATTTATTAAACTTAAATTTATACTCGAATTCGGTTAACGCCTACAGATACACAATGCGCCCACGCTAGCATGCATACACGATACACACATGCAGATGGAGACAGAAAAGCGCAGAAGAAAAATCAAGTGGAAAAGTTTGAGGCAATCTCTGAAGAGGGTTTATGTTATGGTTCTTCGAGTTCACTCTAGAGTCCTTGATTGTAGGCAGATCTTGCTCTTTGTTGGGGCCCAGTATTCTTCTTAAACCTTGTTTTCTGTAGGAGATCTTTCTCTCTTGGGGTTCATGTATCTTCAGTGGATTTGGAGTTCCATGAGAAAGAGAGGGAGAGCCAGACAGGGGAGGTCTTCTTCAGTGCGGGAGCATACAACAGTCTCTCTGTTCAAAACTCTTTGTACAATTCAGAAAAACCGGGTTGCCAAGCAGGCTAGTCACGTGACCAGCTGGTCTGACAATGTCTGTTTGTGGATTCGGCCATCCCGGTAGTCATCCTGAAATTTGAGCTCCCTCACCTTCAATGTCTGGTGCTCAAAGTCCATTGTGGTTTAAATTGGATAAGGGAAGTAACACCTTTGACTCCACAAGCACCTTCTGTTAATATGCAAATGTCTTTCCAGCCAAGGGCCTGGTGATTTTCTTTTTTAAACAAGTCCTTTCTTCGCTTCAGCAACAATTTTCAAATCAATGTTCATATGACAAAATTAATGTGCCTCATTCTTGGCAGGTGGGGGGGTCTGCATGACACCTCCACACCCAGCAGAATAAAATGCAATTTGAGAAAAGCACGTTTCATTAAAAGGGTCGAGAGAAAATATGAGATACCGAAAATAAACATGCATTTCTCTCATTCATTCACAAATCTTAAAACTTATTAAAAATTGTCCATTTCCATGACTGCCAAGGGTCTTTGTTCCTGCTGAGGTCAGGACAGTCAGTAGTGGGCCGATCTATCCTGAACTCTCTTTTAGTGCTTTGTTGAGTCAGGCAAAAGCTTTTGACTTCAGGGGATGGGTGGTTCTCATTTTTCTGACTGTGGGGGAGGATTCTTTGCTAATGTCCTCTTTGTCCTTTGGGACACTCCTGCCTGCAGGTATTTGTGCAGACTCAACTGCACTGCCCTGTGGCACTTCGACTAGGTGAGGCATCACCTTCACAGTTTGTCTGCCCCCTAGAGATCTTTCTTTGTCTCTGCAGGTTCCTGTAAATGCTGTTAGCAACTCTGGTGGGGTGCTTCTAGTGTCTGCATTTACATAGGAGGATGTCGGGTTTAACTTTTCAAATCTTTCAGGTTTGGCTGACCAGATAGTAGGGTTTCTCATTTGGGATTCCTCCTGGACTTCCTTTAACCTGCCCTCTTGGGTGCTTTTTTCCCTTCCCTTTCTAACCTTTTGCCAGACTTGTGCTTGCCTGTCCCCTTTTGTTCTCAGCAGGGGTCCCTTACAGTTCACAGGCTCTCTATTGGAGCATCCTCCTAACACTGGTACACCTTAGGGGTGCAGCTTTCACTGTAAGTTGGGGTTTCCCCTCAACCTGGCACATGTGGCAACTCCTGAGGTACTCCACCACATCTTTGTGGAGTTTTGGCCAGTCAAACTGTTGCCTTATGTGGGCATTGGTCTTTTGTATACCGGCATATACAGCCACTGTAGTCTCGTGGGCCCGTCTTACTATTTCTCTCCAGTACCTCTGCGGCACCACTAACTGGTGAACTACTGTCCACTCCTTGCTCTCAGGTCTGTGAGGAGAACTCCATTTCCTCATCACTACCTCATTCTTTAAATAGTAGCAATCAGGGACTCCCTCTGTTTCACTTTCAGACTGTGCAGCCTGTGCTAACTCTCTCAATATGGGTCAGCTCGATGAGCCTCATCTGGAGAAGATTTATTTAACTCATTCCCTGGGTCTCCTAACTTTCCAAAGAAAGTCTCAGACTGGAAAACCTCATGGTCATCTGTCTGCAGTGCCAATGCAGTCTCCTCTGGGGGAGCTGGTTTGATCATGGCCTGATCCATTACACTTTCAGGGAAACTGCAGGGACCCGTCTCCTGCCACTGCCCTGTCTCTCGGACCTCTTACGGTCTTTCTTTCACTACTGGTGGGGCTACCACCTTCACCCCGCCAGATCATTACCTAGGAGCAGGTCAACCCCATCCACGGGCAAACTAGGGACAATCCCTATGGTCACCGATCCCGAAACTAGGTCGCACTCCAGGTACACCCAGTGTACAGGTACAGGCATACACAGCCCTCCAATACCATTCACCACCTTTCTGGAGTTTACTGCACTCTCTGGGGGAAAGGTCAGGCCTTTTCCCAGTAAAAGGGATCTAGTGGCCCCTGTATCCCTGAGAATTATGATGGGCTTGCTTGCCCCACTCACGGGGTATGGGGTTACTCTCCCTTCAGACACAAAACCCTGATAACCTTCAGGAATGCTAATATATTTTCCTGCACTTGCAGCAATAAGCTTTCTGGGTCTCACTCTCACTGCAGTTAAAGCCACAGCTTGTTCTGTTGTGCTTTCCATCAGGGTCTCTTCTTCACTGGGTGGTTGTGCCCTGATTAACCCTACAGGTTTTCCCTTTAGTTTCCATCAGTCAGCCTTTAGATGACCTGCCTATTACAATGGAAGCACACAGGTCTCCGGATCTCACTCTTGCTCACAGCACCTTCCTTTTTAGCTAGAGGAGGGCCCCCTGAGTCTCTTGCTTTTCTTTCTCTCCCAGGACTACTTGGGCTTCTTTCACCTTCCCACCATAGATCCTTTTCAGATTTGTGGGGGTGACTAGGAAAAGTTCTCCCTGGGAAACCGACTTATAAATTAAAGCAAACTTATCATTCAGAACGGCCGCTTGCCAGGCTCTCTGAACCCACTGCTCCTCTACATGGGTCTTAATGGAGAGTGGGAGTGAGTGTTTATATTCCTCTAACAGAATTTACTTCACTGAGATTCTCATAGCTGAGTTGTACTTTAAGAGCCCTCAGCCACTGGTCAAAAGCCAGCTGCTTACTTCTTTCAAACTCCAGATATGTTTGATTAGCTTGCTTCTTGAGGGTTCTAAACTTTTGGCGCTAGGCTTCGGGTACTAATTCATATGCCCCAAGGATAGTATTTTTGGTCAGTTCATAATTTGATGAACTCTCATCTGGAAACAGGGAATAAATCTCATGGGCTTTTCTGGTTAGCTTGCTTTGTAATAAAAGAGGCCAGGTCTCAGCTGGCCATTTTAGCTGGCTTGCCAGTTTCTCAAAAGACACAAAAAATACTTCCACATCTTCCTCATTGAATTTTGGAACTAGTTTTAACAATTTTGTACCCAACCCTGAATTACACTTCTCCATATTGGCCATGCTTTCACTGGGGTTACTCTGTCACCCCCTAGTTAACTCAAGCCACCTTAGGTCTCTTTCTTCGCATTCTTTCTGGAAGGTTCTTTCTCTCTCTCTCTCTCCTGTCTCTCTCTTTCGCTGTCTTCTAATTCAAGTTTCCTCTGTTCCAATTGTATCTTTGCTGACAATACCCTGTCAGAGTTTACTTCTAACCATGTTTCTACTTCTTCAGATTCAAGGGAAAAATGGTTGGCCACTGGTCTTAGGAGTTCAGACTTCCTAGCCTTGCCACATGCAGTGATCCCACACTGCTTAGCCATTTTTCTCAACTCCTCCATAGACATTGCTTTTAACTTATCCCAAGTTACTTCACCTTGGCTTGGGGAGCTATTAGTTTCAGTTGCAGACATGTTAATATTCAAGCACACACAACCACAAGAAAACCTGTATTGAAATCTTGCTCTTTTTTTGATTGGGAATATTTTGGCTTCCCACTTCCAATTTCTCTTGTTTGTCTGTGGGTAAAATCCAGGACGGTAGCCCCAAAATTTCTGTTATGACCAGATGAGAAATGGGTCCAAGGTTCCCGCTCGGTCTTTGCCGGGTCTTACCATAACAGGGTTTAATTTTAAACACACCATTTTTAGCTCCCCCTTGGTGAATCCTTGTTCACTAACTTTCAATTATAAGGCAAAGAAACCAGCACAAACAGGTTTTCTTAGGTTTAAAGAAGAAAGGTTGAAATTTATTAAACTTAAACTTGTACTCTAATTTGGTTAACACCTACGGATCCATGACACGGCCACGCTAACATGCATACGCTATACACACATGCAGATAGAGACAGAAAAGAGCAGAAGAAAAATAAAATGGAAATGTTTGAGGCAATATCTGAAGAGGGTTTTTGTTACAGTTCTTCAAGCTCACTGTAGAGTCCTTGATTGTAGGTAGATCTTGCTCTTCATTGGGGCGCAGTATTCTTCTTAAACCTTGTTCGCTGTAGGAGACCTTTCTCTCTTGGGGTTCATGTGTCTTCAGTGGATTTGGAGTTCCGTGAGAAAGACAGGAAGAGCCAGACAGGAGAGGTCTTCCTCAGTCCAGGAGCCTACAGCAGTCTCTCTGTTCAAATCTCTTTGTACAATTCAGAAAAACCGGGTTGCCAAGCAGGCTAGTCACGTGACCAGCTGGTCTGACCACGTCTGTTTGTGGATTCAGCCATCCCAGCAATCATCCTGAAATTTTAGCTCTCTCACCTTCAATGTCTGGTACTCCTGGTCCATTGTGGGTTAAATTGGATAAGGGAAGTAACCCCTTTGTCTCCACAAGCAATTTTTTAAATATGCAAATGTCTTTCCAGCCAAGGGGCTGGTAATTTTGTTTTTAAACAAGCCATGAACTTATTGAATGGCGGAGCAGGCTCGAGGGGTCGAGTGGCCTACTCCTGCTCCTAATTCGTATGTTCGTATTTTCGCTTCAGCAACAGTTTTCAAATCATTGTTCAAAATTAATGTGCCTCATTCTTGGCAGGTGGAGGGTCTGCATGGCAACATCAATATAATGAGGAGAAAGTCTCCTCCCATTGCCCAGAGCACCAGCAGTCCTGCCTTCCATTTTTGCCTTGTCTGATAATTGATGGTCCCGCAGCATCTGCTCTGACAGCCATTTTGCAGAAACTTTACATCTAAGAAGTGCAGGCTTCCTTTAAATTGGCATCAGCAGCGTGCAAAATTGTTTCCCCTGATCAGGGCAGCAGCTAATAAAGAGCACAAGTAACACTGGATGCCCAAATATTATAATTCCATTCTTGAGAAGCACAAACTTGGGGCCTTGTTTGCGGCCAAGTGATCAGGTGCATTCTCCAGGCATGGCACCTTATTCTGCACACAAAAATGCACATTCAGCAATTTCTAACCCATTCTGTCACTTTTTCATTTTGATTAGGTAGAGTACATAGCTTTATCAGGCATTTGACCCCATCCATCAAGCAACTGGATCATATTATTTTTAACTTTGTTAGATACAATAATCTCTTCGAAAGTTTTTAATGCAGATATTTGGCCAAGTAAGCCGCTTTGGTAACCAACTGCTGGTGACATCACTCGCTGGTGTGTAACAGCTGCAATTTAACACCAGGCAGCTGTTACCTTTTAACATTATACCGATAACAAGAATATTTCAAGAGTGAGCTTTACTTACATGATTTACAAAAGCTTCATAAGAGAAAAAGACCATATTGGTGGCACCCTTAACAGCTCAATTATTAACCTGACTCTCAGGCCTGGATTTTAACTGTCAGCAGCTTTCCAGTGTGAAACCAAGCTGGTGGGCTGAATTTTCAATCAGCTGCAGAGGCGGAGCCAGTGTCCTGGCATGTTCCCACCTCGGGGCCATTTTGGATGAAGCTGGATCAGGGGGTGACGGCAACCCCCTACAGGCCACCTAAAGGGTCTGTTAAGGCCACTCTGCCAATGCGGACTGGAGTTTTTAAGTTGGCATGTGGGCCCCCTGCTAAGGTCAAAACACGGCCAAGGGATGGAGGTGGCCTCCCGGTGGCAGACTAAGGGATGTGGGGGGGGGTGGGGGGTGGTCCTTACTTAAAGGAAACCCCGTCCCCACCACATCTGCCATAGCCATAGTGCCCCAGCTGCGACCGCTAGCCATCCAGTGGACGGGTTGCCCCTCTATGATGACGGCCTGGCAATTGTGCGTTTTTGTATTTATAAATTTGTAAAAGATCTTCAGAGGGTGCCTCCATCTATTGGCCCTCCAGACTCAGGAGACCGCCCACCATCCTTAATTGGATGGGACTCTCAGAGGAGCACATTTACTTGGCTCCCTCCTCCAAAATCACCTCCACAGTCCTGCCGCCCACATCACCAGGTTCCTGACCCGAAATTCATCCCGGAGTTGGGATTGGAACCCTGGAATGAAAATCCGGCACAGTGAGTCAATTTCCTGTCCGCCAGTGCAAAATGAGTTCCGGCCAATTTTACATCCACCTGGCTGACTTATCAACGAGAAAGGACAGGAAAACTGTGGGGTCTAGGGATGTTCACCTGCCAACACAAGGTAGATGGTAGGATTGGCTTCTGGGGCCAACTCAGGTCAGAGTTTCACATTCAGGGACTCCAGGGCAGGAGACCTAAGCTTTCCTTGTGGGACATGGAGGAGCTGCAATTACGTGTGCGTTGCTGGACATGCTGGTGGGTTAGGAAGCAGTCAAGAGCTGGCAACACTCTCACTCTTTAAATGGTTATACATCAGTGGTATCAAATTGATGTTACCTGATCTGTGAGCATACAACATACAGCAATAAGGGCAACAAATCACTGTTTTTGGCACCAATAAAAAAGTCTTACGGGGTGAGTCAGCATATACTTATGTGGAGTTGTAATTGAAGGATTGTGCAATTAATAGTGCAAGGAAGGATTAAAGTAAAAATCAGAGTGGATGGATTCAATGTCTGATCAGGTACAGAACTAGAAAGAAAGAAAGAAAGACTGGATTAAGAGAGAGAGAGAGCAAAGAGAGACAAAAAGGAAAAGTTAAAAAGTATAATTTGTATGCTATATTTTTAAAATATCCAACAACAACTAAAACCCGAATGAATGTGACTCCAAACTTGTAATAGTTGATTTTTAGTGCTAGAGAGGTTATTTGGCAGAATTAACAATGAGCATTTAAAAAAAATTTTCATGGAATGTGGGCATTGCTGGCAGGCCAGTATTTGTTGCCCATTCCTAATTCCTTGAACTGAATGGCTTGCTAGGCCATTTCAAGGGCAGTTAAGAGTCAACCACATTGCTGTGGGTCTGGAGTCACATGTAGGCCAGACCAGGTAAGGACAGCAGATTTCCTTACTTAAAGGATGCTCGTGAACCAACTGGGTTTTTATGACAATTGATGATAGTTTTGTGGCACCATTACTGAGACTAGCTTTCAATTCCAGATTGTTTTTTCTATTAATTAATTGAATTTAAATTCCACCAGCTGCCATGGTGGGATTTGAACCCATGTCCCCAGTGTATCAGCCTGGGCTTCTGAATTACTAGTCCAGTGACATTACTACTACACCACCATCTCCTCATTCTCTTATCCTTAAAAGAATCTCTAACAGCTAATCCAGGCTTAATTAAACATCCATGGGTCTTAAAAGCCACTGAGACAGGCTCCTTGCATCACCTCATACTTGCTCTAACTTTCTGTGGCAAGTTTAGTTCTTATCTACCATGCAAATACAGCAACTTCACATTATTTAATGCATTGCAATGGTGAACCAATCAATGTATTACCATTTTTGTGAAGCATCTTGGACAATGTCTTTTGGATTTATCATTTAACCTTGATTCTGCCCTCAACCAAAATTGCTGTAACATTTGCGTAAATAATAATGGGCACCAGCATTCCCACTGTTATTTTGACAGCAAATTATGGGCCATTGTTTTTATGGCTCCAGTGTGGGAGGCACCATCATTAACCAACGGAATGGCCTACTTCAGCTCCTAATTCCTATGCTTGTATGTAATAATAAGGCTAATTTGACATTAATGGCCAAGTATCAGATCTGACACTTAGTCCTGCTTGCCCAATATTCCATGCAAATTGACAACTATTGTTATGAAAGCATTTCCATTTTTAAATATTTTTGCGAGGACTCATGTTCTAAAATTGTAGAAATGGATTCCTTCAGAGGACTGAAGTGATTCCATAGATGCTGGACTTTATTTTTTTTTAAAAAAAGGTCACTAGAAGGACTTTGGGACTTTGTTTAAAAAACACTTACTGGAAGTCACATGCCTTCAGCTGAGTAAACAGCAGGTGCCTTCTGACTATGGGAGTTGTTTACAGAGAAGTGACATGTCAAGATTTATGATGGTCAGGTGTTGGTTTCAGTTTGGATATTGTTTTGAGTCGGTTGGGTTTTCAGCCTGCTGAGAGAAGCACCCAGCTCATCCTTTCTCCACCTCTCTGAGAACTCCTGAGAATCCAGTGTGTGATAGCTGAAACCCCTGATGCTGCATTTCTCCTGGAAATCCTGCCAGACTAATCCTTGATATTGCCTGAAGAGCTGAAGAGAATTGCTCCAAAAAGATCCCAGTGACAGCCATCTACGCATATTTGGGACACCAGAATAGAGACAACTGATATCATTCCACATCTTATCCTTTTCCTTCAAGAATTAACAAGTATTTGGCCAAAGTACTTTTTGTCTATTTTGTAAAGTGATCTCTGCAGAGAAAACCTCTTTATTTTTTCTTTAACCAGTGTGTGTGAGTGTTGGACTAAGTTAGAAGGGAACTTTTATATTTCAATCTGTGTGTTAATGTTTTGCATCGTTACTGAATATGCCTTGTTTTATAATAAATTAATAATTTTGTTGTTTATTAAAGAAACCTAGTTGGTGGATTTTATTCTGAAATGAAAATAGAGGATATAATTGGCTGTATTGGTAACTGGGTAAAACTTTTAAATATATGTTGTGACCTGTGGAGAAGTGGAACTAGAGGAAGACAGTGCACTCTTCCCGCCTCGTTTGTAACACTATGTTTAAAACAGTAAAGGGAAGTTCCAACTGAAGGGTGCTATTGGGGATTGTACTTTCAATTCTCCACATGACAATTTTCTAACCTGAACCACACCACAGCTGGGGTGCATTAAACAAAAGCCAAACACTTCCTTAAAGTATGAAGGGCAGGAATGAATAATCAAAAGAAACTATACATGAGTTGTCTTTAGTGCATTTTCTCTGCAACAACCATCACTTCACCCTCCATATAAGTAGTTTAGGTTACTGAAGCATGGAAATCACATTAGCCATAACCATAAACATAAGGATTTGTAGCAGTTATTTCTCTTCTGTGCTCCACTGTTGCTATTTATTTGGCTTAACGATAACGTATAGGAAGCTTTTTGTGCTATAGAAAGATATTCTTGGCTGGACTAAAAATGCCTTCATCACAGTAAACAGCAATTGCTGTACACCCATGGTATGGTTTAACTTACTCCCAAGTGTTACTGGAAATCTGGTGTATTTGTCAAATGAATATAAAGTTTCACCTGTGATTTATATGCCATGTTGAAAATCATTACCAAAGATTGTTTAATGTAATGCATAAGTTTTCAGATCATTAAAGCTTCATAGAGATGTAATTATCAGATTTCAAAGTGGGTGGAAAGAATGAACTGTATAGGCAGTGTCTATACTGTAGGCCCAGAGAGAGCATCATCAGGAACTTGACAAATTAATAATGAAAAAGAGGAGAAAGAACACTAGGTACAGTACAGTTTTTACAAGGATTTAACATTATTAGCTTGAAAGGTAATTATTTAAAACCAATCATTCCTTGACAACAAGCTGTTAACTCGGAGTGCTTGAAATTCAGTTCATGGGCTATATACAGTCCCCCAGCCCTAGTAATTTATTCCTCAGAGCCCTGGCAAATGATTCTTACTTCCACTAATATTTCTCAATTACTAATTTGTCTTGTTTGAATTTTATTGTCCTGGGGGTTTGGAAAGACTTGTCTTTGCACAGTTGCCTTGGTGATGAATCAACTCTATTGCAAAGTATTGGTTACTTGGATTTAAACTTTATACCATGGCCTTGACAGGCCCACAATTTGCACTATGCAGATAAAAGTTTGAACACCTCCACTGAATTACATTTCCGTGGTCCCATTGTGCTCCAATGATACTTGGATCATCTTCCACTAGTTTTTCTTAAAAAACTTCAACTCAATTCTGAATAGAATATTAACCCAATTCTTTTTTAAAGTGTTTAATGATAGACTTCTAGGGGGAATAATTGGATAAGGCCTGAAAATCCGCACAAGGAATCTTAATGCATAATTAACCCGTGCCCACTTGTTGTAACATAGGCAGCATGCAAACTTTGCGCTGCCTGCTCATTTACATGATAGCAGCATGCAGCCCTGTATTAAACACGCTGCTAAAAGGCTGTACTTCTCAGCAGGGGATCCAAATGGGGCTAGCACCATTTAAAGCTTACCTGCACTACTTGAAGCCAGCCTGCACCTCTTAAAGGGGAGGTGCATTCTTTCTGCAGTAGGTGCTGGAAGTGGCTGAAGAAGAGCGTCTGAGTACAAAAAGAGCAAATATGGCACAACAGGAGAGAGAACAGGCTCCAAGGTTGTCGGGTGCAGCACTGCAGGCCCTGGTGCAGGAGGTGGACAAGAGGAGAGAGGTGCTCTATCCATAGAGGGCCAGGAGGCCATACAGACAGACACTGAGAAGGCAGTGGGAGCAGATAGCCATCATGGTCAATGCCAGCAGTCTAGACCAAAGAATCTGGATATAGTGCCGCAAGAAGTTCAACGACCACACATGAGTGATTAAGTTTGGTGAATGCATCTTCAAATGCCATATCCTTACAAAGGAACCAGTAGCCTCACACAGAACTTTATTCACCAAAACCCTTCATTCACCTACCAACATTATCAACCACCATCATATTTCACATTCATAGCTTCACCACGCCCTCACATATAACGCTGCTGCAAGCCTCATATCTACACCTCACATTTGCACACACTGCCAGCTATTCAACTATGACAGGCGCATCATCCAAACACACTTCTCTCTCTCTTACAATACAAGATGGTGCATAACCGCAGGCAGCAGAACCTGATCGGCAGGGGACAGGCATGGACACTGGAGGAGATGGTACTGGCCATCATTGGAGCAGCCAGGACTGAGGCCGTGGCAGCGGTAGGGCTGAAACCATTGAAGATAACAGTAAGTTCCTACATAACTCACCTTCTCACATCCCACTTACCCCTCATCCCACAATCTCTTCTAATTTACAAGCTGTCGATGGTGCAAGCATGTAAGTCTTGCTTCCCCCCTTCCCTCACCACAACCCTGCCAATGTTCCCTTTAAAATTTAGTTTCTCTGCAGGGTCCGTCTTTTTTGTTAGCGTGCAGTCCCTTTAAATTATTTTGCATGGCCATGCACACATGTTATTTATCCCAGAACAAGGCCTGCAGCATAGTGGGAACATTGAACCTTACATTTGTGCCTTTCCCTTTCACATACCCAAGAACTGCCACTTAACCAGGCAGGGATGTAAGAGTGTGAAGTCCTAGAGGAAGCAGAGACTGACAATGATGAAACACCATCACACTTGATCTCATACTCCAGCCACCAGCTCAGATACTGGCACTGCATATATTTTAGAGGGTAGCATTGAGGCAGATTTTCACTTGGTGATTCACTGGGCACAAGTGGCTGGCAGCCAGGGCAGGGGATAGAGTTGTACAAGTGCCTGCTCCCTGGAGGGCAAGGTCACACACACATTCTGCTTCAGAGGACTCCAATGAGGACTTTGATGAGGCATGTACAGAAAATGCAGTTGGGAATGCACAATGAAATGCTTGGTGCATTGGTAGGCCTATCAGAAAACCTGCTGTCATTGTCAAGGAGCATGGAGGAGTCCGGCAGCTACTCTTCCTCCTCCTCCTCCTTAGCTGCTTCCCATACACCTGGTGACAAGGGCTCTGCCGTCATAATGGTGCAGGATACAGCAGACCATAACGAATCGTGACACACACTCTGGCAAGCACTGCAGGGCTCCTCCAGAGCGGTCCAAGCAGCAAAAGCTTTGCAAGAGCAATGAACTGCTCAATAATGTTTGTGTGGCAGTATGGCTCACATTAACTGCCCACTGCTCACTAAAAGAGCTTCCGGTCTCTGATTGGCCGGCAGCTCTCAGCAGCGGGACTTAGAGGAAACATTGTTTGCGATATGTCCCTGCATTTAGGTGCGCAGCTTGCAAAACCACATGTTTACAGTCAATGGCATCCTGCACCTGGGGAAGCCCGCTATCCTGACAAAGCCACATGCATGCACTGCTTTCTTCTTTCTGGTCAGACAGAATGCAATGTTTTCCCCTCTCCTAACATGAAGAGTGTCACTTACCTCTTGGGTGATTGTTGGGTGATTGGGTTTGTCGATCAGAGCCATGAACCAGGTGGTCAGTGGATAGGCTTTGTCAACTAGCAGTCACCCTCTGGTTTGACGTGGTGGTTCAAATCCAGATGGTTCAGCGGACTGCCTCAGAATATAAAGCATCCGGGCATTCACCTGCATGGTGTACTGAGCATGGTCACACACCAACTGCACATTCAGGGAGGGGAGCTCTTTATGGTTGTGGTCAAAGTGCCCTCTAATTTTTTTTCTTGTAGCACACAGCTAATTTGTTTAAGTGCACAGGCCCTATAAAGTTTTTTGCACAGCCCCCGCACATGTTGTGGGGGTGATTTTATGCTTCCCCCATGGCAAGTTTGGAGGCGGGGAGAGTATTTAATCAGGCAGGATGGCGGCAGGGGGTCATGCCACTTTCCTGCTTCCACCCCTATTAAGTCCATTGTGGGAAGGCCTGTGGACGGCCTTTCCATCCCACCGCCAATTGAGGTCCTTAAGTGAGCAATTAAAGCCCAATTAAGGGCCCCATTCCATTGCCACCGCTGGTATTAGCCCAGTGGTGGGCGGGCCTGTTGCCACGTTGGAAGCACGCCAAGCAAGACCGTGCAGGTTGCTTGTTGTTTGCAGGAGGTGTCCCTCTTCAAAATGCACAGTGCTTGATCGAGGGACCTGGCATCGGGAAGGGGGGGCCCGCTGACAGCCAGCCCCCTGCCCTTGCTGCCAATACCCCTACAATCCCCTCCCCTGTGACCCCCACCTCAGAAAGACTGATTCACCTGTGGCCTGGGTCCCTCGACGATCCGAGGACTCCAGTGGGTGCATTACTGACATTAACCACCACCCCCGCGGTGGCACTGCTCACTAAAAGAACTTCCGGTCTCTGATTGGCCGGCAGCTCTCAACAGGCAGGACTTAGAGGAAACATTGTTTGTGATATGTCCCTGCATTTAGGTGCGCAGCCCGCAAAACCACATGTTTGTAGTCAATGGCACCATGCATCATGGGGAGGCCCGCTATCCTGGCAAAGCCACATGCATGCTCTGCCTTCTTCTCGCTGATCAGACAGAATGCAATGTATTCCCTTTTCCTGACATTAAGAATGTCACTTATCTCCCTTCTACAGCAGCAGACAGAAAGCTGGGAGATATGCTGCCTGCTCTAGCCTGGAAGGTTCCTGACACAAAGAAATTCATGTCCATGGTTACCTTCACAGCCATTGGCAGGACTGTCCTCACCCTGCTCCGTGGCTGCAGGTCTGTCTGCAAGAGGTGGCAGATTTCAGTGAGTACCTCATTTGTAAAATACAGACATCGTGCACACTGATCCTCACGTAGATTGAGGTAAGGGAAATGCTCCCTTGAAGGCGGATAAGGCCTCCTATTGAGAGCCTGTCTCGCCCCTTCCCTCCTCACTCAGTGAATAGCTTGTTCTATTCTGTATTGTTCATTCTTCCTGTCATGCTGCAGGTCAAGGGTAATGGTAGCTACAGCACCCATGACTGGAGCAAGTGGTCTGACCAGAACCTTTGAAGTCAGAAACCAAAGCCTTGGTGTGGTACCAATCCCTGCAGATGTCAGCAACTTTAAATAGCACTAGAAAAATCAGAGCACTTTGACAAAAAAAAATTAGTAAAAATCCATCAGCAACTAACTTGAAAGGAGTTGATAATCCCTTTAGATAGCATGGCTAGGGTGTCCTTCTTTGTGCTGAAGGCATGTTCAGCCGTGCATATTTAAGATAGGGTGTTAGCTGAAGTGGTGTTGTCAAAAATGTCAGCTTGGCATCAAATCAGCATTGCACACTGACTGATGTGACGGTCTTCTTACTCTGCTTATTTCTGACACGCGCTGTATACCTGTGCTAATGCTCTCACCAAAAATGGTGCCCAGTGTGGGCTGCACTGGAGGTGTGCACAGCCAGCGTGACACCATTTTGGTGCCAAAATTATGTGTGCTACAGAGACCAATTTTGCAGCACGCACTTTTAGCTTTACATGAGGTCGACTAATTTTATTCAAGTCCTCTAGTTCTGCAATCCTGGTCTTAATTAAATAATTTCCATATTATCAATATGTTTTGCATGTTTAAATTGCGCCAATAAGAAACTATTAAATACTTCAAGCCACTCCTCATACTTTAAAGATTCAAAACCTAAAGCCATCCTTATTTCATTTTTTGAACTATCGCAACTTTTCAACACACCCAAATTGAGCAGAATATTCGAAATGATTCCTTACTAATAAAATAAGTTCTACAGGTTATAATAACCTAGCCAGATACTCCCTTGAGATTATATAATCATAGAATCGTAGAGCCAAGGAGGCTATTTGGCCACCTAGGCCAGGCTGGACTGGGCTGGGCTGTTGTCTGGCTGCCTGGCTTAGCCTTTTAGTTACATTCCCCTATACTCTTTTCTGGTAGGAAATTGCTTGCCCTAAAAAGACTCTCCTAGCTTATCCTTTGCTCTTTTGCTGATGATTGTAAGTTTTGATTGATCCACTGACCAGTGAAAATAGTTTTCCTTATTCATAAATTCATGATTGTGTGTATTTCACTTAGTTTTGTTGCTAAGTAGCCAGGTGTTGAGTAGACACTGTGTGAATGGGGGTGGGGCTGACTAACGAGTTTGTGTTTATATAGGTTGATACTTGGGAGATCATAGTCAAGCAGAGAGTATTAGCTAAGTGAAGTGAGGTTGTAACAGAGTAAAGATGTATATAAAACTGGAATTGGGTGAGAGTGGGAATTAGGTGCAGTAGGAGAAGGAGCTGCTAAGTAAATTCAATGAGGGACAAAATAAATTTTAAAAAATCAAGAATTTTAATTGAAAGAAGTTTGTCTTTGTCTTCTTTTCTCAGTTTTTTCTTCACTTATGTCTCATATGTTGATTCCCTAAGTTGCAACTTATGAAAATGGAATATAGATAAGCATAGAATCCTATTTGTGTTTTTTAGCCAGCCAAGTCTCTGACACAAATTGGCTGATTTTAATCCCTGGCCGGGGGTCATGCAGACAGGTGCCAGGTTAGTTAGCAAACTGACTGGCCTTATCCGTGTGTGGCCTGGGAGATTTTAACTCCTGGGCCTCATCCACATGGACGCTGCCAGTCTCTCGCCTGAACCCAAAGAAATAATCCCTGTGCTTAGAAAAGTGGTTGGGCTGGGGTCAGGGGGAGATCATGAGAAAGGGGAGGAAACCTGTGACAGGGAAAAAACAAAATTTATTTGTGGAGATTGTAGGAGTGTTTTTTCTTAGGGAGGTGTGGGGTGGGGGTGGGGGGATGAGGTGGAGGGAAGTTCAGGGTGATGGTGGTGATTGAAGATCATTTTAATGACCCACCCAAACTGTTGTATGTTTGATTGGTGTGCTGCCACCTTAATATACTTAGTTAGTCTAGCTTAGAGAGATTCCTTAGTCTTGAGTACTTACAGCATTAACCTTTATTACATTATAACTATGTACAGCTCCACACCAGTCCGTGTGACTCCTCTGATTCCAGGCTGCATCTCTCTTCAAGTCTCTTACATGTGATCTCTTACATCATCATGGCAGGAGGTATTCTTTACACTTTCTCAACATTAACCCTTTCAGACCCTTGTACTACATAACCCATTTCCACTAGTTGTGCAGGGTTCAAATAGACCCTAATGATTTTGAAAATCCCCAGATTAAACTACTGAGAATCTACACCTATATAGTATTAGTTTGGAATGCATTCAAGATAGTTTTCTGGATCATCGGTCAAGTAACCAACTAGGGAACAGGCTGGTTTAGATTTAGTTTTGTGCAATGAGAAAGAGTTAATTAATAACATTGTGGTAAAGGAGCCACTGGGGAAGAGTGATCAAAATATGATAGAATTTTAAATTGAGTTTGAGAGCGATTTAGTTATGGTTCTAGTTATGGCTTTAGTTATGGTTCTGATGAAAGGTCACAGACCTGAAACATTAACTCAGCTCCTCTCTCCACAGATGCTGCCTGGCTTGCTGAGTATTTCTATCACTTTCTGTTTAAATTTCAGATTTCCAGCATCTGCAGTATTTTGCATTTATTTTAGTTATGTCTGAAAGTAGAGTCTTAACTTTGAACAAAGTAAACTATGTAGGTATGAGGTGCAAGTTGGGTAAGGTAGATAGGGAAACTAAATTAAAAGACATGATGGCAGATAGGCAATAGCAAACATTCAAAGAATTAATTCATAATTTGCAACAATTGGACATTTCCTTCAGTAATATAAAGCCCAGAGGAAAAGTGGTCCAACCCTGACTAACAAGAGAAATTAACGATAGTATTAGATTAAAGAAAGAGGCTTGTAATGTTGCCAACATGTGTAGTAAACCTGAAGATTGGGATGATGAGAACTGATAAAGGAAGAGAAAATAAGATGTGAGACTAAACTAACTAGAAACATAAAAGCAGATTGTAAAAGCTTCTGTAAGTTAATAAAAAGGAAGAAATTAGTGAGAATAAATATGGATCCCTTAGAGGCGGAGACAGAAAAAATTATAATAGAGAATAAGCAAATGGCAAACACTTCACAGTAGAAGACACACAAACCAAAAGTGTTACGACCAGGTGAGGAAGGGGTCTAGGGCTCCCCTCTTGGCCTTTTCCTGGTTTGGCCGTAACAGGGTTTAACTTTTAAAACACAGTGTTTTTAGCTTCCCCTCAGTGAGTCCTTGCTCACTGCTCTCTAATTGTAACTGTAAAGGAATCAAGCAGACAGGTTTTCTCAGATTTAAACAACAAAGGTATAAGTTTATTAACCTTAAAACTCTAACTCAGTTAAAGCTACTAAGAATACATGACATGCATATACGATAAACACACATACAAATAGATACAGAGAAGGAGAAAGAATTAAAGTGGGGGGGGGGAGTTTGAAGTAGTAGATGGGATTCAGGTACTGATTTTGGGTTGGATGTAAAGTCTTTGATTGAAGTTAAGTCTTGCAGTTCTCTTTGGGGCCCAGTGCACACTTTCAAACTTGTTTTGCAGGTACCATTGTCTGTGAGGTTTGTTGATTCTTCAAAGCTTACCAGACAGACTCAGTTGGGGGGTGGGGAGTGGTGGAAGGCTGGCTCTTACACAGATAATGATTCTCAATGTCTTTTGATCATCACAATTGACAAAACCCATCTAGCTAATTGAATCAGGGATTATTTCCATTATTTCTCTGTGCAACTGTCTCTCAGAATGCAACTGTGCAGCCATGCTTTCAGCCAGCACTCTGTGGTCTTTTTAAACAATTTATTTTCAATGTCTAGTAAGCATTCAAATAGTGTTACATATGACAAAATTAATATGCTTCCATTTGGCAGGTGTGGTTTCTGTCATGCCTCCACATCCGGCCAAATGAAATGCAACATTAGGGGAGCATTTCATTATAAATTAGAAGGAAGAGAAAGTGCAGGAAAACATACATGCATCTCATTCATTATCATTCATTCATAAATCTTAAAATTGTTACAGCCTGTCTTTCCATTGTAGCAGTGCTGTTTTAAACTGCCCCCTTTCCCTTGAGGTAGGTCTGAGATAGTTATGTGTTGCCCAAGGGATTTAAAGTTACTTCACTCTCAGCCTGCAAAACATCGGGAATGGTCATCCTAATAAACATGTGATTTTTTTTGGGAGGTTCAAAGTTTGCACATTTCCATGATTGTCTAGGGTGCCTTTGTTCCTGTTGAGGTCTGCAGATTTAATTAGCCCTGGTTTGGAGTTCTGATCATGGGAGTCAGCAGTGCATGGATCCACTCTGATCTCTCTTTCAGTGCTCTGATGAGTCATGCAAGTGCATATCACTTTCGGGTATGGTTGTTTCCCTTTTCTCCTAGTGCGGGCGTATTATTTGCTAATCTTCCCTTTGCCCTCTGGACCCCCCATTGCTTACAGATATTTGTCCAAATTCCACTGCACTCCCCTGTTGCACTTCGACTAGGTGAGGTATTACCCTCACAGTTTCTCTGCCCTCTTGAGGACTTTCTTTGTCTCTGCATGTTTCTGTAAATGCTGTTAGCAACTCTGTTGGCGTGCTTCTGGTGTCTGCATTTACATAGGAGAATGTGGGGTCTAATTTGTCCAACCTTTCGGGATTGGCTGACTGGATAGTAGGGGTTTTCATTTGGGAATCCTCCCAGACTTCCTTTAACCTGTCCTCTTTGTCCCTCATTCCCCTTTCCCCTTTAACTTTTTGCCAGCCCTGTGCCTATCTGTCCCCTTTTGTTCTCGGCAGGGGTCCCTTTCAATTCACCAGCTCTCTGATGGAGGGTCCTCCAAACACTGGTACAGGACTTAGGGGTGCATATTTCACTGCAGGTTGGGCTTTCCCCTCAACCGACATGTACATGTAATCTCATGGGCCATTCTTAATATTTCTCTACAGTACCTCTGCAGCACCATTAACTAGTGAACCACTGTCCAATCTTTGTCCTCAGGTCTATGAGGAGAACTCCACTTCCTCATCAGTACCTCATTCTTTAAATAATAGCAATCAGGGACTCTGTCTGCTTCAATTTCAGTCTGGGCAGCCTGTGCTAACTCTCTCAATACTAGGTCAGCTCGCTGAGCCTCAACTAAGGAAGATTCATTTAGTCCATTCCCTGGGTCCTCTAACTTTCCAAAAAGAATTTCAGACAGACAGACCTGATGGTCATCTGCCTGCAGTGCCAATTCAGTCTCCTCTGGGGAAGCTGGTTTGGCCATGGCCCAATTCACTACACATTCAGGGATTCTGCAGGGGACCATCTCCTGCCACTGCTCTGCCTCTTTGATCTCCTGCGGTCTCTCTTTCACTACTGGGGAAGCTACCACCTTTGGCCCCGTCAGATCATTACCTAGGAGCAGGTCAACCTCGTCCACAGGCAAACTAGGGACAATCCCTATGGTCACCAGTCCCGAAACTAGGTCACACTCCAAGAGCAAGGCAAGTTGGCACAGTGGCACAGTGGTTAGCACCACAGCCTCACAGCTCCAGTGACCTGGGTTCAGTTCTGGGTATTGCCTGTGCAGAGTTTGCAAGTTTTCCCTATGACTGCATGAGTTTCCACCGAGTGCTCCGGTTTCCTCCCGCAGCCAAAGACTTGCAGGTTGATAGGTAAATTGGCCATTGTAAATTGCCCCCAGTGTAGGTAAGTGGTAGGAGAATGGTGGGGATGTGGTAGGGAATATGGGATTAATGTAGGGTTAGTATAAATGGATGGTTGTTGGTCAGCACAGACTCAGTGGGCTGAAAGGCCTGTTTCAGTGCTGTGTCTCTAAATAAATAAAGTCGTGGTTCTGGCTGATAAGTTTGTGCTAATATACAAGTTGGTTCCCCAGGGGAAAACCTTTCCTAGTCACCTCCACAAATCCAAAAAGGATAAAGGGTGGGAAGGTGATAGGAGCCCAAGCAGTCCTGGGAGAGAAAGGAAAGCAGGTCATACCTTTTTCCTGCAAAAGGGATCTCATTGCCCCTGTATCCCTAAGGATTACTATGGGCTTGCTTGTCCCATTCAAGGGGTATGGGGTTACTCTCACTTCAGACACAAAAGTCTGATAACCTTCAGGAATGCTATTACATTTTCTTGCACCCGATTAACCCTATAGGCTTTCCCCGTAGTTTCCAGCAGTCAGCTCTTTGATGATAGAGGGTTCTTTCTGCGAGTGGAAGCCTGTGACCAGTGGTGTATCAGAGGGATCGGTTCTGGGACCCTAACTGTTTGTAGTGTACATTAATGATTTAGATGTGAATATAGGAGGTATGATAATTAAGTTTGCAGATGACACGAAAATTGGTGGTAAATAGTGAGGAGGAAAGCCTTAGACTACAGGACAATATAGATGGGCTGGTAAGATGGGCGGAGCAGTGGCAAATGGAGTTTAATCCTGAGAAGTATGAGGTGATGCACTTTGGGATGTCCAACAAGGCAATGGAATATACAATGGATGGTAGGACCCTAGGGAGTACAGAGGGTCAGAGGGACCTTGGGGTGCTTGTCCATAGATCACTGAAGGCAGCAGCACAGGTAGATAAGGTGGTCAGGAAGGCATATGGGATACTTGCCTTTATTAGCCGAGGCATAGAATATAAGAGTAGGGAGATTATGATGGGGCTGTATAAAATGCTGGTTAGGCCATAATTGGAGTACTGTGTACAGTTCTGGTCGCCACACTATAGGAAGGATGTAATTGCAATGGAGAGGATGCAGAGGAGATTCACCATGATGTTGCCTGGGATGGAGCATTTCAGTTATGAAGACAGACTAGATAGGCTGGGGTTGTTTTCCTTGGAGCGGAGAAGGCTGAGGGGGGACCTGATTGAGGTATACAAAATTATGAGGGGCATTGATAGAATAGATCGGAAGAAACTTTTTCCCTTAGCAGAGAGGTCAATAACTAGGGGGCATAGATTTAAGGTAAGGGGCATGAGGTTTAGAGGGGAGTTGTGGAGGAAGTTTTTCACCCAGAGGGTGGTTGGAATCTGGAACACACTGCCTGAAGGGGTGGTAGAGGCAGGAACACTCACGACATTTAAGAAATATTTAGATAAGCACTTGAAATTCCATAACATACAAGGCTACAGGCCAAGTGCGGGGAAATGGGATTAGTTAGGATGGGTGCTTGATGGTCGGCGCAGGCGTATTGGGCCAAAGGGCCTGTTTCTGTGCTGTAAAACTCCATGACTCTATAACCTGTCTTATTAAAATGGAAGCACACAGGTCTCCGGGTCTCCCTCCTGCTTCCAGCACTATCATTTTTGGCTGGAGGAGGGCCCCCCGCGTGTCCTGCTTTCCTTTCTCTCCCAGGAATGCTTGGGCTCCTATCACTTTCCCACCCTTTATCCCTTTTGGATTTGTGGGGGTGACTAGGAAAGGTTTTCCCCTGGGGAACCAACTTGTATATTAGCGCAAACACATCAGCCAGAACTGCAGCTTGCCTCGCTCTATGTACTTTTTGTTCCTCCACATGGGCCTTTATGGAGAGTGGGAGAGAGTTTTTAAATTCCTCTAGCAAAATCTCCTCTCTGAGGTTTTCATAGCTGGGCTACACTTCAAGAGCCCTCAACCACTGGTCAAAGCCAGCTGCTTACTTCTCTCAAACTCTAGGTTTGATCAGTCTGTTTCCTGAGGGTTCGGAACTTCTGGCAGTAGGCTTCCGGTACTAGCTCATATGCCCCAAGGATAGCATTTTTTGTCAGTTCATAATTTGATGAACTCTCACCTGGCAACAGGGAATAAACCTCATGGGCTTTTCTGGGTAGTTACTTTGCAGCAGAAGATGCCAACTCTCAGCGGCCATTTTAACTGCCTTGCAAGTTTTTCAAAAGTTACAAAAAATTCATCCACGTCTTCCTCATTGAATTTTGGAATCAGTTGGGAATATTTTAAAAATTCGGTACACAGCCGCACATTACTTGTATTTTCCATGCTTTCACTGGGGTTACTCTGTCGCTCCCGAGCTAACTCAAGCTGCCACAGCTCTTTCCTCCCATTCCTCTAGAAATTGCTTTCTCTCTCTCTCTCTCTCCTGTCTTTCTCTTTCTCTCTTTAATTCAAGTTTCCTCTGTTTCAGTTGTAACTTTGCTAGCAATACCCTGTCGGAGTCTATTTCTAACCCTGTCTCTGCTTCTTCAGATTCAAGGGAAAAATGGTTGGCCACTAGTCTTAGGAGTTCCGATTTCCTAGCCTTGGCATGCAAAGTGATCCCACCAACTCTTCCATAGACAATGCCTTTAACTTATCCCAAGTTACTTCACCCTGGCTTGGGTAGTTACTGGCTGCAGTCGTGGACATGTTAGTATTCTAGTACACACAACCACAAGAAAATCAGTATTGAAATCTTTTTTCTTTTTGACTGGGATCAATTTGACTTCCCACTTCCAATTTCTCATTTGTCTGTGGTTCCAATCCCAGATGAGTCCCCAAATTTCTCTTACGACCAGGTGAGGAAAGGGTCTCGGGCTCCCTTCTCAGCCTTTTCCTGGTTTGGCCGTAACAGGGTTTAACTTTTAAAACGCAGTTTTTAGCTTCCCCTCAGTGAGCCCTTGCTCACTGCTCTCTAATTGTAATTATAAAGGAATCAAGCAGACAGGTTTTCTCGGGTTTAAACAAGAAAGGTGTAAGTTTATTAACCTTAAAACTCTAACTCAGTTAAAGCTACTAAGAGTACGTGACGCAGCAATTAATGGGACTAAAAGCCAACAAATCCCCTGGACCTGATGGCCTACGTCCAAATGTTTTAAAAAACGGAGGCTACAGAGGTAGTGGATGAATCGGTTTTAATCTTCCAGAATTCTCCAGACTCCAGAACAGTCCAGATGGATTGAAAAGTTGCAAATGTAACTCCACTATTCAAGAAAGGAGGGAGAGAGAAAACAGGGAATTGCAGGCCAATTAGCCTGACATCAGTGGTAGGGGAAAGACTGCAATCTTTTCTAGGGAAGTGATAACAGAGCACTTATAAAATCATAATGCAATTGAGAAGTGCCAACATGGATTTATGAAAGGGAAATAATGTTTGATAAATCTGTTGGAGTTTTTTGAGGATGTAAAAAGCAGTGTAGATAAGGCAGAACCAGTAGATGTAGTGTATTTGGATTTTCAAAAAGGATTCAATAATGTACCACACAAGAGGTTATTACACAAAATTCGGGTTCATGGGACTGGGGGTAATATATTAGCATGGACTGAGGATTGGTTACAGGGCGGAAAAGAGAGTAGAAATAAATGGGTCATTTTCGGGTTGGCAGGCTGTAACTAATGGGTACCACAAGAATCAGTGCTTGGGCTTCAGCTATTTACAATTTATATCAATGACTTTGATGAGGGGATCAAATATAATGTCTCCAAGTTTGCTGATGATACAAAGCTAGGTGGGAAAGTAAACTTTGAGGAGGATGCAAAGAGGTTGTAAAAGGAGTTAGACAGGTTAAATGGGTTGGCAAGATGTGTCAATGGAATATAATGTGGAAAACTGAGAGGTTTGGCAGGAAAAATAAAAATGTTGATATTCTGGGGGATCTGGATGACTTTGTACACAAATCACAGAAAGCTAGCATGTAGATACATCATTCAATTAGGAAAGCTATGTTAGCCTTTATTACAAAGGGATTTGAGTACAATAGTAAAAAATATTCCACTGAAATTGTATAGGACCTTGGTGAGACCACACCTGGAGCACTGTGTACTGTTTTGGTCTTCTTACCGAAAGAAGAATATACTTGTCTTAGAGGTAGTGCAACAAAGGCTCACTAGACTAATTTCTAGGATGGCAGGGTTGTCCAAAAGAAGAGATTGGATAAACTATGCCTATATTCCCTCGAATTTAGAAGAATGAGAGGGGCTAAACAGGATAGGTGCTAGAAAGATGTTTCCCTTGGCCCGGGAGTCAAGAACTAGGCGTCATATTCTCAGGATAAAGGATAAGCCATTTAGAAGTGAGATGAGGAGAAATTTCTTCACTTAGAAGGTTGTGAGCCTTTATATTTCTCTACCACAGAGAGCTGTGGATGCTCAGTTGTTGAATATATTCAAGTCACAGATCGACAGATTTTTGGGTGCTATGAGAATCAATGGATATGGGGATAGTGTGGGAAGGTGTAGCTGAGGTAGAAGATCATCCATGATCATATTGAATAGTGGAGCTGGATCGAGAGGCTGAATAGCCAACTCCTGCTCCTATTTCTAAAGTTCTTATATTTTTAGTTTGTTCCGTAATGAATGCACACGATTCCAGTTTTTAATTCTAATACTAGCAAATTTATACTAAAATACTCTTAAATGGGTGGCACAGTGGCGCAGTGGTTAGCACTGCAGCCTCACAGCTCCAGCGACCCGGGTTCAATTCTGGGTACTGTCTGTGTAGAGTTTGCAAGTTCTCCCTGTGTCTGCGTGGGTTTCCTCCGGGTGCTCCGGTTTCCTCCCACAGCCAAAAGACTTGCAGGTTGGTAGGTAAATTGGCCATTATAAATTGCCCCTAGTATAGGTAGGTGGTAGGGAAATATAGGGACAGGTGGGGATGTGGTAGGAATATGGGATTAGTGTAGAATTAGTATAAATGGGTGGTTGATGGTTGGCACAGACTCGGTGGGCCGAAGGGCCTGTTTCAGTGCTGTATCTCTAAACTAAACTAAACATTACTGTTTTTAAGATGTAACCTTGCTATTATTCCCAAATTAGAGGGCAAACTGACTTTAAACACAGATTTCATAACATTTACACTTCTGTTTATGTTGCCTATTATAAATAACTGTGTCTTGTTTTTCTTTAATTGTGATTGAATTCAAACCTGATATAACTTTTGACCACCAGATGGCAGTTTGCGTTTGGCAAAGAGACAACTTTATGCACATATCTACTTGTGTGACCTTGGTGATCAGCTGAGTGCCAAAAGAACTGCAAAAACACTGAACTTGTTTTCTAGTTGGAATGAAATATTTCACTTCTGAGTGATTGCTTTTTGAAAAGGCCATAAGGCAAGAAGATTGGAGACACAGTAACCATATTTGAAAGTAACAGAGGTGCTGTTAATCTCAATCATACGTCATTTGAAGTTAGCAAGTTCCATTTTGTAATCAGTCTGAAGACATGTAAGCCAAGTATTGTAATAATATGTTTTCATAAAATATTCAAGACCATAATTTAATACTCAATGCAGAGAATACTTTAAGTCATTTTTTCTGATTCTGTTCTCTCCAATTTGCATTCATTCTTTAGGAGCAATTTACAGAAAAGAATATATCACACAACATATAAAGAAAATATAAATAATTTTTAAGATGAAATTAAGTATCTGAAAGATTAGGAGTAAATAGATACTCTTTTGCAGTAATTCTGTTCACATTTTCATAAGTTTTCACTGTAACAGTGGAGCCCTGTACTCAATATATAGAGATAACTTTATTCAAGTTTGACATGAATATCTTATATTCTATATATTCAAAAATAATTACTCAAAGTATATGACAAACCCTTTGTACACACAAAACTGTGGCTTTGTCGCAGTGCATGAGCAGGCACATAATTATTTGACTTTCCCTTCAGTCCTTAGCAACTACAACATACAGTTTATGTATGCTGTTTATAGACTTAACAATTTGTCTGGGGATTATTTGATAGCTGCAGTCATTCATTGGAATGCAGCTACAGTGTTGCTTAGGGACATAGGGTAGTTAGGAATAAATTCCAAGTAGAACTTCAAATCTGAGTCAATTTCAATTGGTCTAATATGAATAAGAAAATTTATATATTGATGATTCTGACTTTTGCATGCTTTGCTGCATCAAGAAAATAGGACTGAATTTTGTATGGCAAGAAGGAGTGGAAGTGGCGTGTGGTAAAGCCTGGCTTGGGTATAAAATTAAAACCCAACCCAGGTTCGACCCGACCACAGCCAACCCGACCCGAACCCGACCCGACACGAATCTCCTTCATCTGTTCCGGCAGCAGGCTATTCCTGCAGCTGGAGTTGTGCGGAATCATGGGTAAGCCTGATCCCATGACTTCCCGGAAGCAGTGTCCAGCCCGACCCGACCCGACCCAAACCCAACTAGAGCCAGGCTTTAGTGTGTGTGGGGCTGAAAAATCAGGATGGACGCACTCACCCAGAAACTCGACGTCGTGATATTGGTTCTGGATTTTGTCAGCGGCAGGAAAGCTCCAAGCTGGCGTCATCAACCTGATGCAGCAGGACTGCAGTTTAAATTAGTGAACAGCTCGTTTTATTACATTTGCATTGAATTGATCGCAATTTTATGGAGAGTTTTAAATTTAGTCAGTGGTGTGTGGGGATCAAATGCCTTCTGATCCCCGGCACCAAGGTGAGACCTCAGTTGACATCACGGGAAGGCAGCCATGGGGAGCAGTGGATAAGGGAAGGGGCAGAGCAGGGGCCATTGTCGACCTGCAGTGTTGGGCACTTGGCACAGGTGAGCAATATCTCTGGTGCAAGGGTCCAGTGGACAAACTCTCGGGTTCTGGGCTCGCTGCGAAGGTGGGCACTGAGGAGCATTAGCGCGTATTCCAAGGCGATTAGCAAAGAGAAAGGTGTCAAGCCAAGTTCGTTTCTGCAAGGACAGTGCTCTGGCTACTGATCAGTTGGCATGCGTCTCATACACCCTGTCATCGTGGACCCCCCCGCTCCACGCAGCAGTGGCTCAGACAGAGACATGGCCAGGATGTAGCTGCGCCCGCCTGTGAAACATCAATAGGAGAGCAGCAGCAGCCAGCCACGCCATGAAGGGCCTACCTGTGCCAAACGGTTTACTGGACTCACCTCAGTTATGTCCAAATGTGCAAGTGGCAGTGTCAGCAAAGACTGCGTCTCTCCAGGGAGGCCGACACAGACCTATGTGCTATGCTGCAGGACGAGTTGCAACCCATGGGCTTCAGTGAACACCCAATATCCGTGGCCCTGAAGATCACTCAACTTCTATGCCTCTGGCTCTTACGAAGGATCTATGGGCGACATGTGTGGGGTCTCCCAGTCAGCCAGTCAGTCCATCAAGGAGGTAACCAATGCCCTGTTCAAGAGGGTCAGTGACTATGTGCACTACCAGACTAATCATGACAGTCAGGCGGAGAGAGCCATCGGATTCAGGGCCATCGCTAGATTCCCTCAGATGCAAGGTGTCATCAACTGCTTGCATGTGGCTATCAAGGCTCCCACAGAGCAGTTAGACTCCTTCATGAACTGAATGCACATCCATTCAATCAACTGGTCTGCGACCACCGAAATCACTTCCTGCAGGTGTGTGCCTGCTTCCTGGGAAGCAGCCACGGTGCCTACATACTTCGACAGTCCCAGGTGCCCCTCCAATCGCTTTCAGGGATGGATTCTCAGGGACAAGGATTACCCACTGACGACATGGTTACTCACACCTGTGAGGAACCCTCGCATTGCAGCAGGGGAGAGGTACAAAACTTGCCACAGCTACACCCGAGTGATCATCAAGCAGACCAATGGGCTGCCGAAGAAGAGATTCCATTGCCTGGATTCGATCCGGTGGAGACTTGCAGTATGTCCCAGTGAGGGTCTCGCATATTGTGGTGGTCTGCTGTGCTCTGCACAATCTAGCACTGCAGACGGGGGAGGCTTTGCATAAAGAGGATATGATTGATCACTAGTCCTCATCCAATGAAGTGGATTTAGAAGAGGCTGATGAGCAGGCACCACTGGATATTGATTTTCCCCTGCAGTGGAGACCAGGGCCATTGAGGGACATGCAAGGGAGGCAAGCGACAATCTCAAACATTCCTGGTTCCTTCCACCATGGTGGCCTTTCAAGGTGAACTCAATAAAGACTCGCCTCACTGTATTCCGCCTGTCGCCTCCTCTCTATGTCGATTCCATGCCCAGTGCCCAGCTTCACCACACATTCTGGCACATATAAGATGCTTACCAAATGCGACCTGTGCCTATATTCACACCCCATTGAGGGAGCAAGGGTGAAGTCAGCATCTCCCGATTCAGGTATGAAAGAATGAGCATTTTATAACAATGAATGTGAACTCTATTTAGAACACCAATTGCAGAAAACAATATAAAGGCCAAACGTAAAACACCCGTGAATCCCTAAGTCCATTTAGGTGCTCTGACACATTTTCATGTGCTTCTACGCGGAGTGACACCTTTGCTAGCAACTGGGATGGAGGTAGGCTGCTAATCAGCTGCTTCTTGGCCTGGGATGACTTTGGTGGGCGTCCTCTGGGTGCCTGAGGCCTGGAAGGCCCCAGCTGGCTGAAGGGTATCAAGCACAGGTGCACAAGCCTTCTTAGTTTTCGTGACTACTGGAGCTGGGCTCACTGATGGAGAGACTGAGGAACCACTGTCCACGCTAAGTGCCCTGAGGGGAGACCCCAGCTGTGGAGATTAACCTCTCCTCCTCCCTTTCCAGGCTCATTTGAACCTCCTGCTCACCTGAGAAGGGCGAGGAGCTGGAGAAGACTCCAAGTGCCTTGATTTTTTCTCACCTTGCCAATGCTACGTTGAGCTCATGGCCAAGGCAATGGTGTGCAGGTCTGCACGCATCTCTGAGATCTGGCTGTCCATGAGGGTCGCCAACCTCTCAATGGAGGAAGCCATGCACTCACATGCCTGAGACATGGCAGCAGACATAGCATGGATGGAATCTTCCATCATCCGCTCATGGCTGTGTATTGCCTTTGGCATCTACGCCAGATGTTCCTTACCTCCCTCTGCAACTCCAGCATGCCCTGTGCTGTTGACACCAAAGGCTTGTCATCATCTTGGGGCTCAGTCTGGGCCTGACCACCCACAGTCCTCCGACTGTCAGTGGCCTCAGCTGTCACAGCCTCCATCAGCTGCTCGGGCGCATGTGTGATGCTCTCACCAGCTTGTGACCCTGATTCTAAACCCAAGGGCATACCCACTGCTGGTGGAAGATGCAGAAGAGTGATGTGACAGTGCATCCTCTGACTGCTCCTCTTCGTCAGAGGTCAACGGTAGTCCCCTTGTCGTACTGGCTGCGCTTACCTCTGGCATTCAATGACCTTCAGGAGTGAACACAAATATCTGTGGGTTAGGTTGTGCAGATCCTCTCATGTCAACCATGTGTGATGTGGATCTCGAGAAGTGTGGTGGAGGACACATGAACACAATTCTCACTTTCTTGCGCGGACATTCCAATCTCACCATTCACGATTGAACGGCTGCCCTGGGTCCCGCTAGCTCCAGAGCCTCCTCTTCAGCGGACATTAGAGGACGAAGATCAGGCATCCCTTTGCCAGTCCTCAAGGTCTCCCTGGTGTTATGAGCCCATTTGTCCTGCAAGTGGAAAGAAGGACATAGTAACACTTCTCAGGAAGAGCAACAGAGAAGTTATGCAAGTGGCAGCTGCTTGTCTCCAATGGGGTTTCCTGCATGGCTTTTCCCCACGTCTGCTTTCAGGGGACGTAATGGGGCTGAGCTGTGAAAGAAGGCAGCCTGTCACTGAGAAGCAGCCATGCATCTGCCAGGTTGTGGTGATGCCTAACCCTCTTGCCTTTTTGGCACTGCCCCCCAACCCCTCCCCCCCAATGTAGAGTTCCAACCAATATAGCCACATGCAATCCCCAAAGAAGTGAGAGGTATGGAGGACTCCCCTTGGTGTAGTGAAGGATGTCATTAACCCTCTTGCGACACTGGTCCAGTTCCAGAGGGGTGGCCCCACAGCTGCTGACTTCCTCTGCATTCTCCATCCAGGCTCACTTGGTCAGGCAGGAGGATCTCTTCTTGCCATTTCTTGGAAGGAGGATCTCCTGCCTTTCCTTTGCACCCTAGAGGAGCATCTCCAGAGAGGCATTACTGAACCGTGGGGCCACCCGTTGTCTTGCCTCAGACATGGGCCCAGCTTGCTCCTGCTCCATTCAGATGGTTGGCAGTCCTGGTACAGCGGGGTCCAGGAGTTCCTGTTCCAGCAACAGCTACAGTAGTGGTGCAGGGGGAGTCCAGGAGTTCTAAATACCATCAGAGAGGTCCAGCAGCACTCCAGGTTCACTGCCTCACTGAAAGGCGGCAATACATGCAGGATTGGCAGCACTTTAAAAATGGAGCCAGCACCTGCGTTGGAGTCATCTGACACCATAATCAGTGCCTTGGAGCACGCCCCTGTCGTGCAATTGGACGGGCCCCACGCCTTCAATATGTTAAGTGGCCGGCTACCACGTCATCACAGTTGGCTGGCTGCAGATGTCACGTGCGGCAATGGCACCCACTTCTGTGTCCTCCACCTGAACCCGCAATGGGCTCACAAAATGCAGCTTATAGTGTGCATACAAAGGTGTTTATATCAAATGTTTGTATACTTTCATGTTTTGTGCGCTTCTGATTTCAACAACTTAGATTGAATGACTGTTGGAACATGCACTATTTTGTGTTTGATTCATCTGATTTTCATACTAATCTAATCTTTGTTATGTATATCTGGTATATGTTTCCACCATGTCCTTTTGGTTAAGTATCTCAGGTGCCTTTTCCCTGGGAGAGCTAGAGTCTGTGGGATATGACTTCATTAGAAAAGAAAATCGTGCCAAGTGTAGAACTGCCTGCTGATTCGCTCTCGCTCATTCTGCAAGACCAGCCAAGATAAACTTATACCGCAATGTGCCCGATTCTAAGCCATTTGTTTAACTGACAATCTGGAAGGGTAAAAAGCTGAAGTATCCAATGCCATGCTAGGGAAATCTCCCAGTTGATCACTGCCAAAAAGAATAGCATTATTTTCCCTAACTTCAGAACTGACTGTCCAATCAATGCATTTGAAATCATGACTGAACTTTGGATTGTCAGATTTTCCTTGAAAGCTGAAGTGTATATAATGATAAAGGAATTTGATAGAGTAGGTGCAGAGAAACTATTACCTCTTGGGATGGGAATCCAGAATAATGGGGCACAATCTTAAAATTGGAGCTAGGCCATTTAAGAGTGAAATGAGGAAGCACTTTTTCAGTCAAAGGGTAATGGAAACCGGAACTTGCTTCCCAGAAGGCTTTGGATGCTGTGTCAATTGAAATTTTCAGGACTGAGGTCAATAGTTTTTTGTTAGACAAGAGGATGAAAGGTGGGCAAATGGAATTGAGGTATAGATCAGCCATAATCCCATTGAATGGCAGAACAGGATCAAAGGATTGAATGTCCAAATTCTGTTCCAATGTTTCTATGTGCTAAATCTGTAATGAGATATCCCAGTGCTAGCTGTTAGATCTACATTACATGCTTCTTCCTGGAAGTCCACTTCAATGCGACAACTTTCAAATAGCTTCAATAAGAGAATACAAAGCCTATCATACCTGTACTTCTTCACATCTCTGGGTCCAGCTCCTTTTCAATCAATATTTGAAAAGTGCTTGACATTTTACTTAAAATTAAATATATGAATTTGCTTTTATTTTGTAGAAAGCTCTGCTAAATATGTTGCAGCTTTTACTCTCATGGATCTTTTACATGAACGTCAAAACTGATTTACCTTGTGTCAGATAATCTATCAAAATAGAAGAGTGGAGTTTTTATATAATTTGTCACTGCCTTTTTAACTGAACTATAATCACTGCAAATAATCCATAAAAAACATTAATTGTTTATCGCCGTTGATTAAGATGAGCCTCGCTAATCTGATATGCAACAACAGTTTAATATGCAGGAGATTTATGACCAAGTATTTCAGAGACATATTAAACAAGTGCCTTAAGGTGAAAATATTCAATACATAAAAAGGTGTAGAAACACTGGTTTATGCTTGATCTTGAATAATTGATTTCACTAGTGTTTTACGTTGTGAAATGGGCTTGATAGTGCCACTGGTGCCAGTGCTACAGCAGCCTGAAATGACACTAACTGTGCTTGCAGCCACTTCTGGTGTAACCCACCTGGTGCCCCATGAAGTGAAGGGTGCTAGCGTGGGCATGCCAAAAACATCAGAAGAGGTCCTATCGTGACGTTAGCTGATTTAACACTCGTTTCCCTAACTTGGTCTATGCAGGTGCACTGAACACCTGTGCTCATCACTCACTGAACAGACATCCAACTTGCAGGTGAGGATTCTTTTTGACTTACTTCTGATGAGGCAAAATTAGTAGAAGTACTATGCATTGTGTTTGGAGGTGTTTTGCAGAGCTGCTGCATATATTCAGGGATGCAAGAGGATTTGGTGACCCAGTCTGCACAAAGTATGGGGACTGTGGTTGCACTATCTCTGAGTCTGCAATGTAACCAGAAAATGGAGCGAAGGTTACAGAGAGGGGAAGCCCTGCAAAGAGGATGGAGGAGGATGGCTCGCCACAGAAGGTCCTACCCATCACAGTTTTTTCACGAGCACGTCTTCCAACTCCATTTTACCCAGGAGCAATGCCTGAGGTGACAGGTTTATCAAGGAGGTTGTGGCAGAACTGTGCCACCTCCTTCAACCCAATCTTGAGCGAGAACAGCACTGCCAGTGGCCATGAAGGTAACAGTGACATTGAGCTTTTATGCATCTAAATCTTACCAGGTGGGAGCATGTGACATTCCCAACATGTTCCATTACGCCATCCATTGATGCATCTGGGAGGTGACAGAGGCCATCTATGCCATGAAGGCCGAGTACATTGCTTTTTCACCTCAGCAGGGAGACACAGGATGAGAGGGTACGGCTTTGCCAGGATAGTGGGATTCCCAACAACTGCATGCACGTTGCTCTGCAGGCTCCCCATGTCAATGGGAGAAGTTTATGAACGGCAAGAGCTACCATTCTATCAAGGTGCAGTTGGTGTGTGATCATGCGAAATACATCATGTCATTGAATGCCTGCTATCCTGGCAGCAGCCACAATGCCTTCATTCTGAGGCACTCTGCCACTTCCGGCATCTTCATGCATTCACAGAGAACTAGAGGCTGGCTTCTTGGGGACAAAGGCTACCCTCTGTTCATGTCGCTCATGACTCACCTCCGTCACTCAACTACATGAAGGCAACGTGCATATATTGGGAGCCATGAAGCAACCAGGAACATCGTAGAGCAGCCCATTAGCATGCTGAAGCAACCCTTCCAATGTCTGGATCGTTCGGTGAGAATCCTCTAGTACACGCCAGAGTGGGTGTCCAAGTTCATGGTGGTCTGTGTGCCCATTTCCACTAGGAATCCAGAGGCTACCTCGAGAGAAGGAAGAAGAGGAGGAGGCAGGGAGGATGTATTCTGGACCCCTTTGCTCCGGAAGGGCTGTCTGAGAGAACCTGCTCAGACACTAGTTTCCATGAATCTAATTCCCTTAACCACCATGGACCCACCATTCCCTGCTATTACATTCATCTGAGACACCCCATCATATAAATGACTTGGATCATGGAACACAGTGTAGAATTTCAAAGTTTGCCAATGATGCCAAACTTGGAGGTCCAGCAAGCAGTGAGGATGATATGAACCACCTGCAACAGGACATAGGCTAGCAGAATGGGAAGACAAGTGGCAGATGGAATTTGATGCTGACAAGTGTAAGGTGATGCATTTTGGCAGAAGGAATAGGGAGAAGCATTATAGACTTAATGGCACAGTTCTAAACAGTGTGCAGGAACAGAGGGACCTGGGAGTGCATGTGCATAGATCTTTGAAGGTGCGATATTGAGAGAGCAGTTAGCAAAGCATATGGGATCTTGGACTTCTTAAATGAGGCATTGAGTATAAAAGCAGGGAAGTCATGCTGAACCTTTATAAAGCTCTGGTTAGGCCCCAACTGGAATAGTATGTCCCGTTCTGGTCACCACAGTTTCAGAAAGATGTGAGAGTCCTTGAGAGGTGCAGAGGAAATTTATCAGAATGGCTCCAGGAATGGGGGATTTTAGTTACAAGGTTAGGTTGGAAAAGCTGGGGTTGTTTTCCTTAGAGCAAAGGAGATTGAAGGGAGATTTAATAGAGGTGTGCCAGATTATGATTGGCATAGATAAGTTAGACAATGAAAAGCTGTTCCCATTAACTAATGCTACAAGGACTATGAGAAACAGATTGAAGGTTTTGGGCAAATGCAGGGGGAATATGAGGAAGAACTTTTTTACGCAGCGGGTGGTAATGGCATGAAACTCACTGCCCACGAGGATGGTGGAAACGGAGACAATCCATAATTTCAAAAGGAAATTGGATGGATACTTGAAGGAAATAAACTTGCAGGGCTACGGGGATCGAGTGGGGGAGTGGGACTGACTGGATTGCTGAGTGGAGAGCCAGCATGTACTCGATGGGCTGAATGGCCTCCTTCTGTGCTGTAAATGACTCTATGACTCTTTAGCATCCCCTTGGCCACCATCCTACAAAAAGAGCCACCAACAAAACCTTTCCATTAACATCTTTATCCAGCAACACATCCAATTGTGCAAACATAAATGAACTATTCGCCCTTGCGCATTCCCATAATTCCTGTGTTGTGGGTGCATTTTGCTGGCCTAGTTCTCCTGTGCAATGGTACCCCAGTCACTGCAGCATGGCTGGTGGAAGTCTGCTGATTTTCAGTGAGCGAGACAGCAAACGGCTTTACAAGATGCCCTCGAGCTGCTCTGGGCCTTAAGGGCCCAGCTTCAAACTGCAACACCTTGGCATGGGCAGTAGCAATCTGGGCTGGCTGGCTGAGAGGCAACAGCATGGACACTAACAGAGTGAGAGAGAACAGCAGGTTTGTGCTTCTGGGTGGCATCGCAGTAGTCCTAGTGGGTGGGTGATGGGGTGTGGTGCATTGAGCAGCGTAAGGGGTTGGTGGTGTGGTGGGTAGGAGATATTTTATTTTATTTTTTATTTAGAGATACAGCACTGAAACAGGCCCTTCGGCCCACCGAGTCTGTGCCAACTAACAACCACCAATTTATACTAACCCTGCAGTAATCCCATATTCCCTACCACCTACCTACACTAGGGGCAATTTACAATGGCCAATTTACCTATCAACCCGCAAGTCTTTGGCTGTGGGAGGAAACCGGAGCACCCGGCGAAAACTCACGCGGTCACAGGGAGAACTTGCAAACTCCGCACAGGCAGTACCCAGAATTGAACCCGGGTCCCTGGAGCTGTGAGGCTGCGGTGCTCACCACTGTGTCATGTGAAGATGCAATCACTGACCTTGATCATTTGCATGAGGTCATTAAACTGCTGCCAGATCCTCGGGGCCAGACTCCAGGTATTGACTGCCCTTGCCATCTGTTCCTATTCCCTTTGGAGGGTGTCCTTGAGGGCCTCCTGGTGCCCCGCAGAAACATGGCATCAATCCTTATGTGGACTGCCATGACGAAGGCATCCAGTGCCACAATAGTGAACCTTGGAGCCCTCTCTCTGCCCTGGTACTCCATTTACATTCTCTGTATTTGCAACAGTGACAGTCAGCAGAGCCTCCTTCGGTTCAACGCAACTTCCCTTTAAGAACTGGAAGCCCCCTGTTGTGCATACTGCCAGCCAGCAGTGTGGGTTGTGCTGGGCTGCATGCAGAAATCATGGAAATGAGGGGGCAGCATGAAATTTGTGAACTCCCTGCTGCAACTGGAACAGTTGGAACAGATTGTGAATCACGATCCCTGCACCCGAAAATGGGCCTTAATGAATTTTTAGCCCATCGTCATTGTATCATCATGCAACTGACCAATAAAATGCATGTTTATGGTAATTAAACCAAAAATAGAGTGACCAGAAGATGCAAAGCACAAATTGGATGGCGACATTACCATCGGCTGAACAATTCTACCTATCACTTCCTTAGCAAGTAATCCTGGAAGCCTCATGCCTGATTGTTTTAGTTTGTAGCTAATGACTAGTGTGGCAGTTAGAGGTTTATTTTGTAGCTGTAACGTTTTGATAACGTCACAGCATCAGAGGTGAAATTCATAAACATAGCAATTAACCTCACACCCTTGCACCTTCCAGCAGTGAAGAAGTAAACAGGAGCAAACTCTTAGTTCCAGCAAGATCTGTTATGACACCTTTTAAAGAAACACTCCTGTTCCTTGCACACCTGTTGTATGATGACCTCTCCCTGTCAAATTCAGAAAAAGATTTGCAGTATTTACACAGGTTACTACTTAATGATTAAGTAACAGCTACTAGATGGAAAGCTTTTGTTACACTCTCACCTTAGCAAACTGGAGAGTGAAACTGAGTTTTAATTGCACAGGAAAAGCAAAGGACATTTTATTCACATTACATTTTAAATGCTTCTTCATTGCAACGTACTTCCACCAAAAGGGTTCATTTCTGCACTTTCCTCCTCTCACTTTTTTTTAACTTCAAGGGCATATTTAGCCTACCTTTTGTGAGAAATAAGAATCCTTTAGGTGGAAAGAGGGCTGGAGCAAATTCAGAGTGTTGTGTTATGCCAATGTGTTTTGTTGAATGATAATTTTCTGTAATCCAATGACTGGGAGATCTGAATTTATGTTTTTTTAAATAGATTTTTAAAAGACAAGCTGCCAGCAAAGTCATCCTTTCAGCTTAAGATGATCACCTAATTTGTAACACTGTATCCTACACTGCAATGCTTGTGAGGAGAGAGATAAAATGTCTGCTAAGTCCTCAGCAAGAACCAAGACCCAGGAAGTTTAAATGAACTACCTGTTCTCTCAGCAAGAAGAATAAATACTGCTAACTGCTATGCTTGAATCACTGGGTGACTGTCATGTCACAAGCCCCTCCCCATCTGTGGTTTTAAGTTGGTGTTTTTCTCCGCAGCAGAGGAGAAGCAATTGGACTCTGACATGAGCAGACTCTCTCCATTCCAGGTTGAAAGCTTTCAAATCCTGCTTGTTGACTGACCACCATTGCATACTCCGGCTACAATCAGAAACACCATTGGAGGAAATCATCCGCATCGCTATCTCCAAGAGACTCACCGAACCAATCATCTACCTCTTCAAACTAAAAGCCTCAGGACCACCGAATTCAGCAAGAAGCCAGCCAAATCACCAAACTGCACAGACTGTACACCTTTTGTTTTATGGACTGTTACTTAACCAATCTACCTTTCCCCACTCTGTAACCTATTTGTGTGTGTGTAAACCTCCAGTGTGTGTGTGTGAGTGAAAGTTGGCACGTTGTTTATTATTTTATTAGTTTGGTTTAGGTACAATAAAGTTAACCTCTTTCTTTGTCTGATTACTTACTTGCTATGAACATAACAAGAACCAATCAAACACCTACTGCATTGGCCTGTACATCCACTTTAAGAAATCATTAAACCTGTTGTGCTCTAACAAGGAGAGGGAAAAGAGGAAAGCCCTTCAACCCCTCCTCACTTGACGGTAACAGTTGGGATGGCGGGGGTGGGGGACTGAAGAAAAATTAAATCTTGGTGAAGATTTTGGGATCAAAAATCCACAGCCATTTTGGCATGCTGCCATCTTAACTCTGGAAATGCACCAGAAAGGTTGGACATTAGGCTGGGACCCAGATGTGTGGAGTCCAGCCTTATGTCAGAACTCTCACTGGCTTTGAAAGAAACTTCTTCAAGCTTTGTACAAGTCCAGAATCATTAGAGGTAGTGAGATTCCCAACACCAGTAGTTTCCTCATTCCTGGCATAGGATCATCATGGTATGCCTGATGACACCATGCATACCATATTGCCAATGGACCCCACCTGGGGATCATGGCCTGCACACCTGAAGACAAAGGCTGAGTTTGAAAAATGTAACTGCATTCCTGTACAAAGCGGGTCACTGATGGGCACTTGACAGTTCTTTCTTAGTGGTGGGGGAGGGGTACTGATAACCCATCCTACACCCCAGAAAGCCGATGATCTGCCATACTTGTAGCCAGTTTGACAGTGTCAGGAGAGTAGCTCCCAAGCTGGGGTCTTATGCCAGGATGCATCCCCAACATGGATTTTTGGCCCTATCATTCCGTAACTATTATTAACGTTTCTCATCTGCAATCCCATGACATTTTTGTCAAAAATTGTGCGCAATGGTGCAATTCTTGTCCAAAAACTATTACATGAAATCAGTTAACAAGTTTCAATTTACCCAAAAATCTTGAGACTATGGTATTATAATTTCCCCATAATTCTTAGCAGAAAGACCCTGAGGGTTCATTTATACCACTATAAACTTGAACTCATTCTAGAGTGAAGTAGACGCTTCTTCAGGGAACTTCACTCAAGCTTGGCTTTGAATGTCGACTCCATTCATGCTACATATAACTATAACATTGGTACAACATGTTTTCACTACAATTGTAATGTAAATACATCATTAGGTGCCTAAATGAATTGTTACCATATACTGCGATTACTGCATAAGAAACCAGTAAATTTTACAGATATATCCAGCGATAATGAGAGAAATTGTTTCAATGCCAACTTGTTCAAAATAATTTGGAAATTTGGAGCTGTAGAGTCTTCATAAATTGTAGGAGAAATCAAAAACTTTGAAATCAAAAGGTTAACATTTATTTCTTTCCACATATCTCTATGCACTTTGGAATGAGAAGAGAAAAGATTATTTATGAGTCCAAATTTTAGCAAATATTGCCAACTTTGAAAGTCGGGATGTTTTGGATGAATATTACCACAAGGTGAAATGGATGAGCTTCTACCTTTCTTCCTCATTGTGAGATTTCCCCATAAATGAATAATTTGTAAGAACTGATGCAAATTAATCGATATACTGCTCAGCTCAAATGTAACCTTGAATTTCCTGAAAACATGCATAACTATGGACTATGCTATTAAAGTGGCGCAGACTTTCCAGGAAATTACGGTGTACATTACTTACACAAGTACTTATGCCATGCCAGCGTTCCCCAGGATCCTCTGCACTGCTCCGCCATTACCCTCACTGAAATGGCAAGAATTTCATTATTATAACTGCTCCCCATTAAAATCAATGACAATCATCCTTTTCCTGCCTTTAAGCCAGTTTTCAAGTCACTGCCACTTGGACTGAAAAATAATGGACTAAGTGGCCTGTTAGCCTTGCTATTGAAGGGAGTCTTCTCTGGATTTAAATGACATGCTAAAATGTGTTTGCTGATTGGGACATTGATTGGATCAACAAGTTTGCAGCATCTAACTAATAAGAGAAACCTAATCCTATTTCATTCCTGGGATTTTTGTAGATGGGGATTGTAAATATATAACGAATCATTTAGTCATCTGTTCAAACTTGTGTAATTATTTCATCAACAATTTATGTCTTCGGAGCTATTTGTTTCATTGCAATAATCTGATCATTCAAATTGATAAATGTTTAATTAATTTTGAGTGCAACAAATTATCAGTTAATTTGCCATTTTAAATTCAAACTGCACTTTGATTTTTATTGTCACAAACTTGTCATCTATAGCCCAGTCTTAAATTGAATGTGAAGGTTGAGAAACCAGGAAAGAGAGATGGAAATAGAGAGAGGCAGCACGACAGAAAATTAATATTATTATTTATACACATGTAACAATTGAATATTCAAACAACACAATAAAGCTGTCTAAAACTTTTACAATTGACAAGTCTCAAGGTAAAGATTCTGATCAGAGACAGTGATGCATGCAATGTTGATAACTGAAATGTACAACGTAAAAGAAAATTTCAGATGAAATCTGTTTCCATTTGTTTTTTTTTACTGAAAGTGAACAAGATTTGTCCAATTCAGATAGTTTGCAGCCCAAGGAAAACAACATTTAGGAAAACTAAAATTCTAACCATGAAAGGAGCGTGAGCATGGAAAGGCAACAGGGGATCCATCTAAAAAAATCTGAATCGTCAGTGGGTGACAATATTCAGTATCTGTGGTAGATTTGTTTTCCATTTTGGCCACTTGCATTAAGCTATCAGAAGTGGCTTGAGTATTGCAGCTGCAGAAAGATAAGAGCCTCCCACGAGTGGAAAGGGTATTGTTGGTCAATCACTCTCTGCAAAGGTTCTAACAACAAACACTTGCAGAAAGTCTGAATTATTTCCCTAAATTAAATTTACTATTTAAGTATTCTGGTCAAATTAACCCTGACTGTGCAGCTACGCTTTCGACCACTTCTTACAACTTTATAAATGTCAGCAAAAAGAGTAAGCAATTACGCATTCCATGGTTATCTAATCTATTATGTTATCCAATCTATTTTTCTTTCCAACTATTAGTGCTCTTAATTTTTTTTAAAGCAATTCCAATTCAGTGACATTTTCAAAACGTTTCTTTTGGTCTATCAGAACTTGCCAAAGTGACTCACATACGAAGGGACAAAAAATGTACAAAGGAAGGTGGCTGCACTGATCAAGTTGCCACTATGCTCACTGCAGCGTATTCCAATTATTTGATCAGCAAATTGTAGCACAATTTGCCACTGGAGGATCGGGAAGCAGAACGGTCTGATTTTAGTGTTCTTTGCCAATATTGCCATTGCAGCGAAGTAAAGTCGTTATTTGTGTCAGTTTACATGGAATCATGCATCTTGAAAGTATTTGCATAAACTGTTTCAATTAGTCTCCTTCCTCATGCCACGCATTATTCTCCAGAAAAAGAAAACAGCAATCAGCCTGCCATTTACTTCCTTGGACTCTTTCTCTCTCATTGATGCCCTGTAATTCGTCTCAAGAGCAGCCCTGGGTGACTCAGCTATCAATTTTTCATCTCTCACTATAGGCAAGGACCTTGCCTTCAACTGTCATCTTCCCCAATGGCTTACGCAAGACTAAGAACGTGGTGTGAAGGTAAGGAGAACCTGCGTGTAACTTTTCAGTAGCGCATAAAATTGAGTACAACAAAGCACGATGTCACTGGATCACCTCAGCAGTTGTCCTTCTACTGTTACCAGGCTACCCATCACATATTTATTCATCCTTTCTGCTTTGCTCTGCAGAAAGGTTTACTGTGATAGTCCAATGGTGTATTTTGCTTCCAGGAAACTTTTAAGCTTTCCTTCCTGCTGGTTTGATATTTCTGACTTGGCCAGTTGTCAGTTTCAAAGATGAATAAAAAGTAATTTTTGAACCACTGCTATATTAATAAAAATTCCAGTTTTTTTAACATATTTATAAAAGTTGTGTTGTGTATGTCACTCTATAATGCCAGTTTTCCACCTAGGCAGCAAGTTGAAAATCTACCTCAATTACTTTACAAAAGGAAAATTTGAAGTTGTCTGAAATGTACATTTTCATTCTCATTTACTAAAACCAAAGGCGGCAAAATTTAATAGCCCTTGAAAACAGGCAAGGGGATCACGATGCGAGATTAACCCACGCTCATTCCTTCTGATCATTGAAATGATAGCAGCTCAGTGTTAAACGTGCTGAGTGGCTGCACACCTCAGCAGGCAACCCAAGTTCATGCGAGGCTAGCACCACTTAAAGCCAGCTTGCATCTCTTAAAGGGGAGGTGCAGCAGGGGCTGGAAATGGCTGGGGAAGTGTGTCTGACCTGCAAGAAGAGTGAATATGGCACAACAGGGCAAACAGCATATTCCAAGGATTTCTGACACTGCATTGGAGGCCTTGGTGGTGGATGTGGACAGGAGGAGAGAGGTCCTCTAACCATAGGCAGCCAGGAGGCTCTCCAGATGAACTTTGTGAAGGCTGTGGGAGCAGATAGCAATCGCTGTCAATGTAAGCAACATAGCCACGAGAAGTTGGATGCAATGCCACAAGAAGTTTAATAACAGGAGTGGTCAAGGTTAGTCAATTCATCATCAAATACCATATCTGTCCAAGTGAACCATCAGTTTCAAACACTGCTCAATTCATCCCACTCACTTCATTCACCTACCAGCAGTCTCTATCAGTCACAACTCAAACCTTACATTCATAGTTTCACTTCACCCTCACATGATTCGCACTGTGGCAAGCCTCACACTCACAGCTTGCACACACTGCCAGCTATTCAACTGTGACAGCTACATCTGTCAAATACATTTTCACACACCCACTGGCACATTTCCCTCTCTCTTGCAGGAACAGGTGGTGTACAACCAGAGGCAGCAGGCACAGGCATGGCTGCATGTCCTGACTCCCATTGCGGAGATGGTGCTTGTCACCATTGGAGCAGCTGAGACCGTGGACAGTGGCAGGGCTGAAACCATTGAAGATGAAGGTCTGCTCACATCTAATCTTCCTGCTCACATTGCACTTTCCCCTCATCCCACAATCTCTTCTGATTTACATGATGGTTTAAGGATGCAACTCCTACTTTTCCCCCTCTCCCCCCCCCCCCCCTCCCCACCACAACCCTACCCTTGTGCCTTTTTCCTTTCGGATACCCACGATCTGCCACCTGGCCAGGCAATGGCGCAGGAACAAGAAGTGGTAGAGAAAGAAGAGACTGATGAGGAAGAAACACCATCACTTGCTCTGACACTCACAACCACCTATTCAGATACTGACACTATATGTACTTCACAGGGTAGCTTAGAGGTGGGTGTGCACGGAGTAAGACACTGGGCACAAGTGACCTGCAGCCAGGGCAAGGGAAAAGGATAGTGTAGGTGCCAGCTCACTGGAGGGTAGGTTGCACATCAGTTCTGCTGCAGATGACTCAGATGAAGACTTTGATGAGGCAGTGTACAGAAAAACGCTGATGGGTATGCACACAGACATACTTGATATATTAGCAGGCCTGCCAGAAGGCTGCAGTCACTGTCAAGGAGAATGGAGGAATCGAACCTTGCACATGGCTTTGCTCAGAGCTTGGAGGCTAATGTGGAAGTGTTGGCTAATTCCATGAGAACACTTGCGGATCCAACCATGCAACATCTGAGTGCTGCAGTGGAAACTCAACTGAAGTCACACAAGGTCAGCTAGTTGCCAAGCCAGTGCGGCTTGCTGCTATGTTATGCTCAGACTGCTGCCATCATGGCTGCAGATACAAGTGCTCAAAGGGGCCTGCCAGTTCTCACAAGCAGATTACTAAGATTGCTGAGGAGCTGCCCTGTGGCAGTGGCAGTGGCTTCATGGAGCATGAGCCCGTTGCCCACTCTCATGATGCCAGCATTCATCCTCCCACCACTGCCATTCTGCCAGTGCCCTTGCTGTTGTCCATCAGCAAACCAGCACAAACTGCTACCGTCCATGCAGAGGTGGTGCAGCTTGAAGCTGGGCCATCTGGGGTCAGAGCTGCTGAGGTCACCCTGTAAGGCCATCTGCAGTCTTCTCCACTGAAAGTCAGCAGCCTTCCACCGGCCATTTTGCAGCCACCTGGGTAGCACTGCATAGGAGCACCAGACCAGGCAAAGACACATGGAATACAGGCACTAAGGGAATGCACAAGGCTGATTTGTTAACTTTAGTATGGAACACTGAATGGTTTGTTTGATAAAGTTGGTTTGAAATGTTTATTTTGTGTTGCCATTTATTTCAGCATTTTGGCCAAAGGGCGCTGTGGTGTAAAGGCCTGCTACCCAACCCGAACCCAACAGGACCCGACGACAAGGGATGGTTGGGTCGGGCTCAGATCAGGTCAGGTGGGGTCGGGCTCGGGTCGGGTCGAGCTGGGGGCGAAATTGGAGGGACTCGGGTCGGGCTCGGGTGTGCTGTGGATTGGTCGGGATAGAGTCAGGTTCTTTTTCCCGACCTAAGTAGGTCTTTACTGTGGTGGTCCATAATAGAGGGATGGTAAGGTGTGGGACTGTTGTTGAATGGGGAATTGGGGTAACATTCATTGGTACTGCAGTCAGATAAGTCAATCAGCCTGCCAGAAGGGGGATATATTGGTTGCCTCCTCCCTGTCTTCTCCTCCTCCTCACTGTATTCCTGGCAGCAAAGGCATGATGTGCAGGATGCAGCAGGACACGACAAATCATGACACACTCTAATTAGTACCACTGGGCTTCTCCAGAGCAGTCCAAGCAGCAGAAACTTTGCTTAAACCCCCCTTTGGGCTGTTCGATTATATTTTGTGCGGCAGTATGATGCCCATGTGTGCGTGAGTTGCGCAGCAGAGTCACGAGCTGTATGGAGAGCCTTTGTCACCCAATAGCCACCCACTGGTCTCTCGTCTCTCAAATGCTGTTGGTACAGTGGACTGGCAAAGAATAAAAGCCTCATGATTGCTGCCAGAATACTTGGCAATGACAACCATGATGCATTGAGTATAGTCACAAACAGCTGGACATTGAGGGAGTGGAGCCCTTTGGGGTTGCAATACATAGAGTCATAGAATCATTTACAGCACGGAAGGAGGCCATTCAGCCCATCGAGTCCATGCCTGCTCTCCAAGGAGCAATCCAGTCAGTTCCACTCCCCCGCACGATCCCCATGGCCCTGCAAGTTTATTTCCTGTAAGTGCCTATCCAATTTCCATTTGAAATCATGGATTGCCTCTGATTCCACCACCCTCGTGGGCAGTGAGTTCCAGGTCATTACCACTCGCAGCGTAAAATTGTTCTTCTTCATATTCCCCCTGCATCTGTTGCCCAAACCTTCAATCTGTGTCCCCTAGTCCTTGTACCATTAGTTAACAGGAACAGTTTTTCCTTGTCTAACTTAACTAAGCCTGTCATAATCTTGTACACCTCTATCAAATCTCCCCTCAATGTCCTTTGCTCCAGGGAGAACAAACCCAGCTTTTCCAATCTAACTTTGTAATTCAAATACCCCATCTCTGGAACCATTCTAGTCAATCTCCTCTGCACCCTCTCAAAGACCTTCACAGCCTTCCTAATGTGTGGTGACCAGAACTTGATACAGTACTCTAGTCGGGGCCTAACCAGAGCTTTATATAAGTTCAGCATAACTTCCCTGCTTTTGTACTCAATTCCTGTATTTATGAAGCCCAAGATCCCATATGCTTTGCTAACTACTTTCTCAAAATGTCCTGCCACCTTCATAGATCGATGCACATGTACGCCCAGGTCCCTCTGTTCCTACACACTCTGTAGAACTATGCTATTAAGTCTATATTCCCTCTCCCTATCCCTTATGCCAAAATGCATTACCTCACATTTGTCTGTACTAAATTCCATCTGCCAATTGTCTGCCCATTCTACTAGCCTCTCTATGTCCGATTGCAGGCAGTTCATATCATCCTCACTGTTTGCCATACCTCCAAGTTTGGTGTCATCGGCAAATTTTGAAATTCTACTCTGTACTGCAAAATCCAAGTCATTTCTACATAGCAAAAAGAAGCACTGGTCCAAGCACTGACCCTTGGGGAACACCACTGTCTACCATCCTCCAGTCTGAAAGAACAACTATTTACTACGATGTGCTGTTTTCTGTCCTTAAGCCAATTTTTTTTATACAATTATCCAATTGGACACTGACCCTCCTATTCAATGAGCCTCAATTTTGTTAACCTGTTTTTGTGTGGTAATTTATCTAACACTTACTTAAAATGCATCAGACAACACATTCCCATTATCAACCTTCTTTGTTACTTCAACAAAAAATTCAATTTGTTTAGTCAAGCATGATCTGCCTTTTACAAATCCATACTGGCTATCCTTAATTAAGTCAAACCTCTCCAAGTGCCTGTTGATTTTTTTTTCCTGATTATTGTTTGTAAAACCTTACCCATCACTGATGTTAAACTAACGACTGCATTTGTTGACAACGCTATCGGTAGGTGGCGCTGTTTTGGCACATGCGCAAATACAGCATGTGCCACTAAAACGTCACAGCTTGCGACTGTAGCAGCTGCCAGGACTAAAGATGGCGCTGGTCAAAGAATCACACAGAGGCAACCCAACAAACACGTGGCAGCATACAATGGCCGGAGTGAGAGAGTGGAGCGGGCCGGGGAGAGCAGCGCGGGGGGCGGGGAGACCAGCCCGGGGAGAGCAGTGGCGACGGCGGCGGCGGCGGGGGGGGTGCGTGGGGGAGAACTGGGGGAAAGAGGGAGGGAGGGAGAGAGGGAAGGAGAGGGAAGAGGGAGGGAAGGGGGTGAAGAGGGAGGGAGGGGGGAAGAGGAAGGGGGGGAAGTAGGAGAGAGGGAGGAAAGAGGGAAGGGGAAGAAGGAGGGGGGAAGAAGGAGGGGGGGAAAGAGGGGGGGAAAGAAGGAGGGGGAAAGAGGGAGGGTGGGAGGAGGGGGGAGAGGGAGGAGGGAGAGGAAGGAAGGGGACAGGGTGGGGGAGAGCGGGGGGTGGAGGGGAGGGCGGCGGTGGGGGAAAGTGGTGGGGGGGAGGGCGGCGGTGGGGGAGGGTTGGGGGGGAGCAGCGGAGCGGAAGAGGAGTGCATTTTTCTGTGCATGCGCCATAAACACAACAGCAAAAGACTTACTGGCCAGTCCCTGCACCCGGCGACACCAAGGTCTTCGGCCGCTCGCTCCCCGTGGCTCTCTACGGCCTCTCGCTTCTGGCCCTCTCCATTCAGCCATTCCCTCCTGCTGCGGATGCCCAATCCAGTTGCTTTCTCCCCTACCCAGTTGCTTTCTCCCCTACTTCTCAACAGTACTTTAGGCATTGCAACTGTCTGGTCCCTGCCTTTTGCATGCTCCCTCTCCCCACCCCTCCCCGCTCTCCCCACCCCTCCCCCCTCTCCCTCTTCACCCACCCCTCGTCACCCACCCCTCCCTCCCCCTCTTCACCCACCCCTCTATCCCCCTCTTCACCCACCCCTCCCTCTACTCCCCTACCTCCACCCCTCCACCACAGTTGAATATCTGAAGTGCAGTTGCAAAGTCGGGGAAATAGCATCCAAAACAAAACCTCAACAATTCTGGTTTTAATTATTGAGAAGTTTTATTAAGTTCATTAAGCATCCAAGGAACTGCTGTGCATGGATACATGAGTGTTGTGTCCAGCATTCCCGTGAGACAGACAGGCCGAGTCTCTGCTATGCACAGCTAAAGAGATTGTTCCTGGAGAGCCTTGTGGTGAATGAACGCTTGGCTCTCTATTCCACTACTGTATTGGCCATGTGAGGAAGGCAAAGTCACAAGAGTCTGAGCTCAGTCTATTCTTGGTGAATGTTCCCCAAGCGCATCCCAATGTGCATTCCCAATTCATCCATAAATGCAATGTTCCTTTCGACATCGTGACAAGCTCCACAGCATGATCCAGTTGCCTTTGTTGCTTGAATGCTGACCTTACGTCTCAAGGATTGTTTTCTCGACGGCATGTTTTACATGAAAAGAAATAAAGCAAATCAGAGTCAGAGCTTGCCTCCCTCCCTCCACTGAAATTACTGCTGTGCACACCTTTTTAAGTTCTGCAGTGAAGGCACCAATTGATAACGTCGCCAATGAAGCACTTATTACCCACCTCAAATGCAGGAATCAGCACATCCTTGCGTCCTCTCCTGCATTGCCTCCTTTGCTTGAATGCCATCCTTAAGTCTCAAGGATTGTTTTCTCAAGGGCACGTTTTACATGAAAAGAAATAAGGAAAGGACAGGAGTGTCAGAGCTCCCCTCCCTCCAATGAAATTACTGTTGCGTATGCTTTATGCTCTGCAGGATAGGCATGTACTGATAACACTGCCAATGAATCACTTAGTACCCACCTCAGCTGTAGGAGTCAGGATGATGTAACTGCCCCTGTCTCGTGATGGTTCAATGCTGCTCTCAGGGAAAACATGAATGATGTGAGGGTGCTGGAAAAAGAAGCACATTTCTTTTGGACTATGAACATAAAGCAGGCCATTTAGCCCAGCTGTTCCCTGCTAGTGGTTATGCTACTCGTGCGTCTTCCCATACACTCCCATTTAATCCTGCCTACTACTATCAGCATCACCTTCCATTTCTTTCACTCTTACCTACCTTTGCCTTAAAGCAACACTGAGGATGGAGAATGGTGTGGCTGCACTCCCACCTCACCAGTTGTGTACGCAGCAAGAGCATTCACATTTGTGCTACCACTGGACACGGCATGAGGTGGCTGTGTGTCCATGTGCACTGCTCAGATGGGTGCAGGAACAGGTGGCTGTGTGTCTGTGTGCACTGCTCGGATGGGTGCAGGAACAGGTGACTGTGTAACTGAACAGCAAGGAGAGGGTACCGCAGGTGGGGGAAGTGGAGCTTTGAACAGGCAGGCATATGTTCAGGAAGTTCAGGAAGGCTATTAAGGGACCACACGGGATACATGAGATGAGATAAGAAATACAGAATGCACTCCATTGAAACGTTACAAAAACGAAAGTGACCGTGTAGATGGAAGGTTGTTTGCTGGACTGCAGCGCATGTACTGCCTGCACACAGCAACTTACAACAGGGACTGGAGCACATTCAGTGCCCCAGACAATGAAAATGTTTTCAGAGCAACTTACAACGGGAGAGCAACTTACCTTGGAACAATCTCCTCTGTCTAATAAAAATGAAGCAAATCTCCAAAACGACTAAATAATTGAGATAAAATGCGAGAAAATGCCCGACGAAACCTCACCTCCTTCCACTTTCAAAAACTCGCACCGAAGCTTTGACGCATGCGTGAATATCAGAAGATTGACGCATGCGTGAATATCCGGTGGCGTTGCATGAAGCACATGCGCAGAGGCCAACCTGGCGCGTTGCCCGAGGAAGATGACGTAAAAGGATGACGTCCCAAGCGCATGCGCAAACTGGTCCTGGCAAGCCGGAACGCAGCGCATGCACAGAGAGCAGGACACCATCTGCGCATGTGCGCACCGCGGCGCAGCCTGATGACGTCAGCGCTGGCCAGCGTTGTCAGGAATCACTTTGTAAACTAACTGGCCTGTAGTTGCTAGGACTGCCCTTACACGCTTTCTTGGATAAAGGTGTCACATCCTCTGGCACCTCCCCCATATCCAGGGAAGATTGGAAGATTATGGCCCTTCGGCTATCTCCACCCCAACTTCCTTTAACAACCTGGGTGCAAGCCATCCGAATCAGGTGACTTAATTAACCCATGCATAGCCAAGCTTTCCAGTACCTCCTCCCTCTCAATTTTTACCCTATCCATTGCCTCCACTCTCTCCGCTTCTACTGATATTTTGTCAGATTTTTCTTCCTTAGTACACACCATGCAAAGTACTGATTAAGTATTCTAGCCTTGCCCTGTGCCTCTAAGCATCTGTTACCCTTTTTGTCCCTAATAGGCCCCACTCCACCTCTTACTGCCCACTTACTATTCACATACCGGTAGAAGATTTTTGGGTTCCCCTTTATGTTGATTGCTGTTCTCTTCTTATATTCTGTCTTTGCCAGTCTTATTTTTCTCTTCACCACCCCTCTCAACTTATTGTATTCAGCCTGGTTCTCACTTGAATAATTCACCTGACATACATCATATACCCTCTTTTTTGTTTCATCATAATTTCTATCGCCATCTTCATCCACCTTTTGCCCTTGTTGGACTGTACTTATCTTGTACCTGAAGCATCTCTGCCTTAAAGATAACCCATTGTTCCAGTACAGTTTTTCCTGTTATTCTTTGGTTCCATGTATCCTGGCTAGATACCTTCTCATCACATTGAAATGAGCCCTCTTCCAATCTAGCTGTTCTGCCTTATATCATTCCTTGCTTTTCTGCATTATGAGTCTAAACCTTGTGATAAGATGATCACTTTTACCCGAGGCACTTGGTCCACTTGGCCCACCTCATTCCCAGCACCAGATCCAGCAATGCCTCCTTTCTAGTTGGACCGAGAACATACTGATCAAAGAAGTTCTCCTGAGCACATTTTAGTAATTCCTCCCCCTCTTTTCTCCTCACTCTAAAATTATCCCAATTGATATTTGTTCAATTAAAGTCCCCAATATCACCACTCTATACTTCTTGCACATCTCTGTGATTTCCCTGTAGATTTGCTCCTCTCTCTCTCTCACTATTTGGACGTTTATAGAATACTCCTAGACATGTGATCATACCAGTTTTGCTTCTCAACCCTAACCAAATGAATTCTGTCCTTGTCCCTTCAAGGACATACCTTCTTTCCAACACTGCAATGTCTTCCCTAATCTGTACTGCAACCCCACCTTCCTTTTTCCCTTCTCTATCTTTTCTGACTACTTTATATCTTTGTATATTAAGCACCCAGTCCTTGCCATTTTTAAGCCACATTTCCCTTATTGCCACTACATCATATGCCAATACTGTTATTTGTGCTTGTAGCTTACCAACCTTATTCACCACACTATGCATGTTTAAATACATGTATTGTAATCCTGTCTTCGCATTCCTCATAGCCCTTCTCAGTCTGCTCCTATCTAATGCGGAACTACTCCCTTCCCTAGTACTGTCCAACACTCTCACCTTATGTACCTTATTCCACTTTTCTATTTCCATATGCTGGTGCCCATCCCCCTGCCAATTTAGTTTAAAACCTCCTCAAGCACACTAGTGAACCTCCCCGTGAATCTCTGAATTTTGCTGCAGCACCCACAAAGCAACATGTATACAGTTAATGATTCTACCACTATGGGGAAGCCTGCTATCCTATCGAAGCCACATGCTTGCTCTGCTTGCTTCTTCCTGGAAAGGGACAATGCAATGTATTCCCCTCTCTTTGCATACAAAGTGTCAGTATCCTCACTTATACAATACTGGATGGCAAACTGCAAGATGTTGGAGATGCCCCTTGCTCCAGCCTGGAAGAAGCCTCGTAGGAAGAAGTTCATGGCCTTGGTCACTTTTACAGTCAATGGCCTTGCTATCCTTATCCTGCTCTGAGGCCGCAGGTTTGCTTCCAAAATGTGGCAGATTTTAATGAGCACTTCCCTAATGAAGTGGAGATGTTGCATACAGAATGTTCCTCGCTTAGTTTGAGGGAGGGGAATTGCTCCCTGAAGATGCTGTGTGGATATGATCTCCTCCTCAGAACTCTACCCCCTCCTCATCCTCCCTCTTTGAGCAGCTTCTCCTCCTCTGTCACTTTGGATCTCAATTTCTTTTTCCTCTTGTCCCTTTCAGTGCGCTACCAGAGACATCTCGAGAACCTTGCAGTCTGTGGTATATACCTTCATAAGCAAGGTGATGGTTGGACAGTTTGATAGGGCTAGGAGCTATAGAAACTTCCCCTTTGATAGCCAGAATGAGCAGGCACTCGTATTCACCTCTCAGGCTGGATTCCCAAAGATATCGTGTGCTATCAATTGCATACACATGACAATCTGAGCACCACCACAGCAACCAGAAGTTCTTATCTACAGCAAGGAATATTATTCCATCAATACGCAGCTGGTGTGCAAACACAAAAAGAAGTTCATACAGGTATGCACCAAAATCCCTGAGAACTGTTATGATGCATTTATACTGCGTCAGACCTTTTCATTCCAGGGAGCAGACTTAAGGGGTGGATCTTAGGAGACAAGAAATGCCCCATTCAAACTTGGCTCGTGACACCTGAGAGGAGCCACACCAAAGAGACACAGGTGGGTTATATAGAGAGACCCATGACCATCAGGTGTGTCATTAAGCATGCTGGCTGAAGGGAAATCAACGGGTGAGATGTGGGAGTGCTTTGAGCGGAATTCCCATTTTCATGTCCCCTTTCACCATCATCCCTGTCCTGGGCCAGTGCCACATAAGAACATAAGAACAAGGAGCAGGAATGGGCAATTCAGCCCCTCGAGCCTGCTCCGCCATTCAATACGATCATGGCTGATCTCATCTCGGCCTCAACTCCATTTTCCTGCCCATTCTCCATAACCCTTCAACCCATTACGAATTAAAAATCTGTCTATCTCCTCCTTAAATTTATTCAATATCCCGGCATCCACTGCACTCTGGGGTAGTGAATTCCATAGACTCACGACCCTTTGAGAGAAGTAATTTCTCCTCATCTCTGTTTTAAACCGGCTACCCTTTATCCTAAAACTATGAACTCTTGTTCTAGATTGCCCCACAAGCGGAAACATCCTCTCTACGTCTACTTTGTCAATCCCCTTAAAGGAGGAGTTAGATCTCCTCTCATTCTTCTAAACTCGAGAGAGTAAAGGCCTAAATTGCTCAATCTCTCTTCACAAGACAAACTCCTCATCTCTGGAATCAACCTACTACTCTGCTGGAGGCCAGCTTGATGGAGATCGGTGACACTTTGTAAGGCCACGATTACAATATCTATCATCCGGTTTAAGTCGGCAGATGTGTTAGCATTGAAAGACCGCAGAGCTGTCGTCATGGTTTGAATGAACTCTTTGAAAGCTGTGCTTGAAGCTCCAAAGTGGCAGCCATTTTCTCCATGGCAGTCATTCTCTCAATTGCCTGCTCCACCAATTCCTTAGTGATCGAGTTAAACTCCTCCACGCTCTCCACTATTGTGGAGAGTGTGCGTCACACGTCTGTCAATACCTGGCTAAGTTGCTCAATGATAGCCCATGGGGTTCAGCATCTGTGTCCAGCTGAACAGAGCTGAAAGAAGATTGTGCGCTCCCGGCGCAGATGCTCCACAGCTGTCCCTGTCACCAGTGTCTGCTCATGTTCACTTGTGAGGTGTGAATCACCAGGTGAAAACCCAACTAAATGTCTAAGAAGACGCACTCAAGTGTGAGTGTTTGTGCTGGTGCATGACTGTATGTCTTGTGATGGTGCACCCGCATAAAGAATGAAGTCCTCTGAGAAATCATCCTCATGCATATATAGTGGCATTTGCTGGACACTTGAACGCCCTGGAAAAGAAAAGAAAAGGATATGATTTAGTTATGGCAAAGTCACAACTTGACAACCACCATACTCAGTCTTCCCATAGATTAGTTATTGATGAAATAGAGTCAGCATGTGTGTGTCAGAGGTATTTGTATTTCTGTCACCAAGTATCTTTGAGCTTCCTGTCTCTCCATCTCCAATTGAGAGGGACACAGATGTGCCAGTTATCTCCATGGCATCCTACTCTGTAACTGTTGGGTAGATTATTTGTGGCAGCCCACCTCCAGTCTTCTCCCTTTCCTTTGTGTTTTGCAAGAAACAGACTGGGACTGAGTAAAGGTGAGGCATTCACTCGATGGATACAGATGAGGGTGACTGTGAGACAGATGCATCATATTGCATAAGGATTGGGGTGAGTGGCAGTGAACAACAAAGAACAGTACAGCACAGGAACAGGCCATTCGGCCCTCCAAGCCTGCGCCGATCTTAATGCCTGCCGAAACTAAAACTTTCTGCACTTCCGGGGTCCATATCCCTCCATTCCCATCCTATTCATGTATTTGTCAAGATGCCTCTTAAACGTCTCTATGGTACCTGCTTCCACCACCTCCCCCGGCAACAAGCTCCAGGCACTCACCACCCTCTGTGTAAAGAACTTGCCTCGCACATCCCCTCTAAACTTTGCGCCTCTCACCTTAAACCTATGTCCCCCAGTAACTGACTCTTCCACCCTGGGAAAAAGCTTCTGACTATCCACTCTGTCCATGCCGCTTATAACTTTGTAAACCTCTATCATGTCGCCCCTCCACCTCCGTCGTTCCAGTGAAAACAATCCGAGTTTTTTCAACCTCTCCTCATAGCTAATGCCCTCCAGACCAGGCAACATCCTGGTAAACCTCTTCTGTACCCTCTCCAAAGCCTCCACGTCCTTCTGGTAGTGTGGCCTAACTAAAGTTCTGTACAGCTGCAACATGACCTGCCAATTTTTATACTCTATGCCCCGACCGATGAAGGCAAGCATGCCGTATGCCTTCTTGACTACCTTATCCACCTGCATTGCCACTTTCAGTGACCTGTGGACCTGTACGCCCAGATCTCTCTGCCTGTCAATACTCCTAAGGGTTCTGTCATTTACTGAATACTTCCCACCTGCATTAGAGCTTCCAAAATGCATTACCTCACATTTGTCCGGATTAAACTCCATCTGCCATTTCTCCGCCCAAGTCTCCAACCAATCTATATCCTGCTGTATCCTCTGACAATCCTCATCACTGTCCGCAACTCCACCAACCTCTGTGTCGTCCGCAAATTTACTAATCAGACCAGCAACATTTTCCTCCAAATCATTTATATATACTACAAACAGAAATGGTCCCAGCACTGATCCCTGCGGAACACCACTAGTCACATCCCTCCATTCAGGAAAGCATCCTTCCACTGCTACCCTCTGTCTTCTATGACAGAGCCAGTTCTGTATCCATCTTGCCAGCTCACCTCTGATCCCGTGTGACTTCACCTTTTGTACCAGTCTGCCATGAGGGACCTTGTCAAAGGCTTTACTGAAGTCCATATAGATAACATCCACTGCCCTTCCTTCATCAATCATCTTCGTCACTTCCTCAAAAAACTCAATCAAATTAGTGAGACATGACCTCCCCTTCACAAAACCATGCTGCCTCTTGCTAATAAGTCCATTTGTTTCCAAATGTGAGTAAATCCTGTCCCGAAGAATCCTCTCTAATAATTTCCCTACCACTGACGTAAGGCTCACCGGCCTATAATTTCCTGGATTATCCTTGCTACCCTTCTTAAACAAAGAAACAACATTGACTATTCTCCAGTCCTCTGGGACCTCACCTGTAGCCAATGAGGATGCAAAGATTTCTGTCAAGGCCCCAGCAATTTCTTCCCTTGCCTCCATTAGTATTCTGGGGTAGATCCCATCAGGCCCTGGGGGACTTATCTACCTTAATGCTTTGCAAGACACCCAACACCTCCTCCTTTTTAATAATGAGATGACTGAGACTATCTACACTCCCTTCCCTAGGCTCATCATCCACCAAGTTCTTCTCCTTTGTGAATACTGATGCAATGTACTCATTTAGTACCTCACCCATTTCCTCTGGCTCCACACATAGATTCCCTTCTCTGTCCTTGAGTGGGCCAACCCTTTCCCTGGTTACCCTCTTGTTCTTTATATACGTATAAAAAGCCTTGGGATTTTCCTTAATCCTGTTTGCCAATGACTTCTCATAACCCCTTTTAGCCCTCCTGACTCCTTGCTTAAGTTCCTTCCTACTGACTTTATATTCCTCAAGGGATTCGTCTGTTCCTAGCCTTCCAGCCCTTACAAATGCTTCCTTTTTCTTTTTGACAAGGCTCAGAATATCCTGCGTTATCCAAGGTTCCCGAAACTTGCCAAACTTATCCTTCTTCCTCACAGGAACATGCTGGTCCTGGATTCTAATCAACTGATGTTTGAAAGACTCCCACATGTCAGATGTTGATTTACCCTCAAATAGCCGCCCCCAATCTAAATTCTTCAGTTCCTGCCTAATATTGTTATAATTAGCCTTCCCCCAATTTAGCACCTTCACCCGAGGACTACTCTTATCCTTATCCACAAGTACCTTAAAACTTATGGAATTATGGTCACTGTTCCCGAAATGCACCCCCACTGAAACTTCAACCACCTGGCCGAGCTCATTCCCCAATACCAGGTCCAGTACGGCCCCATCCCTTGTTGGATTATCTACGTATTGTTTCAAGAAGCCCTCCTGGATGCTCCTTACAAATTCTGCCCCATCGAAGCCCCTAGCACTAATATAGGGGAAGTTAAAATCACCCACCACTACAACCCTGTTACCTTTACATCTTTCCAAAATCTGTCTACATATCTGCTCCTTTATCTCCCGCTGGCTGTTGGGAGGCCTGTAGTAAACCCCCAACATCGTGACTGCACCTTTCCTATTCCTGAGCTCCACCCATATTGCCTCGCTGCATGACCCCTCTGAGGTGTCCTCTCGCAGTATAGCTGTGATATTCTCCTTAACCAGTAATGCAACTCCCCACCCCTTTTACATCCCATGGTGGATGGATAAATAAGGAAATGATGAAGTGCAAAGAAAGTGAAGACTGGGTGTTTCTGAAAGTTGAGTGGGTTTGAGCAGTGATGTAATGGAGTATATGGAGCATGCTTGGCAAGACAGATGAAAGGGTGGGGGCTGGGGTGGGTGGTGGTGTTCTTAGACCCTGGCGTGTAGGTAAATCAGCAAATGTACCTATTTTTCCTGACTCGGTTAGGTCATTGATGCACTTCCCGCTTTGCATCCAAGACTGGAGCACGTGCTTCTGCTGCTCATCTCCTCAGCTACCTCCAATCATGTTTTCTTGGTGAGAGCAACAAGTTTCTTCTGCTGATTGCTTAGGGAAAAGTTTGTCCCTCCTGCTCCTGACTGCACTCAGCAGGAATTCCAGCGAGGTGTCATTGAATCTGGGTGCTGCCCTTGTACCTCCATCATAAATACCTCCTGACTCCCACAAATTCCAATTGTATGTTGTCCCTTTAAAAAGAGTTGAGATTGCGTCATGCAGGTGTGCATGACACCCACTGTGTAGTTTGGAGACATAGAAAGAAACTGGAAACTGAGGAGGCGAGCAGCAGGAACATTGTGCTCTCGTCTTGGATGTATGCAACAAGTGATTTAATGACCTAACCATGACTTTCGGCCAGGCAATTCAACTCCCATTCCCCCACCTCCACTGGATCAATAGCCACCTTCATTAATATCTGGGCCTAGATGTCAGAATATAATTATTTTCTTATGACAAAGTCCGAAATAGAGCAAATGGAAACACAGTACAACTCACAAAGAATATATGTAGTACTGATTCTCCTTCTCCACTGCTTCGAAAATAAAATATCCAATATCATAAGTAGAATATTCTAAGTGTGCTTGAATATTCTTGCAGTAATACCTACTTCATGTCCAGCTAATTTAACTTTGCAGTCTCTTTGACAACTATGCACAAATGCTGCCCTTTCTTGTTAAACTGAGAACTTAGTGCTTATGTTATTAATTTGAATTACATCTTCTGCTTGCTTCTTACAAAGTTCTGAGCTGTACAGAAATAACTTTAATAAGTTACTGACTCACCAGCTGGGCTTGAGTCAGGTTCACAGTTTGCTGATAAAGCTCTGCATGTCTAACATGTCATCACTCACTAAAATTAGCTTTGCTCATGTTTGCTCTCACTACATGACTTCAATTTGCATCAGCTGTCCACAGATACATTTCTTTAAGCATGTAATGAGGACGGTACAAAAGAAGTTTATTATATGATGACATTTATTAGCCAATGAAGAATAATGGTCTCAAAAATTAGCAGCTCTTCCAGTATCTGCCTGCCATACCATTGGCAGGAGTCTGCTGGAAGGGCAAAAAATGGGACCTGGACCCAGATATGCCAGGCCATGACGATTTGTTGAACTGCTTGGATGGGCTTGAGGGGGTAGAGACTCAGCCCTTATGAAGACATTATTGTAGAAGGGAGTGGGACTAGCGAAGGGGGACTCCCTATATCAGGAATTTCCATCTTTTTAGCTTTCAGTGAGACAAAGCATATGATTGGCTGAGGTACATCTGGTCAGACCAGGCATACCACACTGATCCTGGAAAAATGGGTACATTTGCTGATTTACCTATACGCCAGGGTCTAAGCACACCACCACCCACCCCAACCCCCACCCTTTCATTCTGTCTTGCCAAGCATGCTCCATATACTCCATTTGCTTCCTTCCCTGGCCTGGACGCTATTCCAACACAGCTCCCCCATCCCCAAACCGAACCCCAATGATGGGCCCCTCTTATGCCCTTCTGGAGATCCTCATATCACTTAGTGTACTGGCTTCCACTCTTAAGCTTATGGTCCAGGAAAGTACGAGCTCCATCATAGGGATTACTCGGTCCAGCCTAGCACCGTCTGACATAGCTATTGTATATTCGTATTGGCCTTTACTGAGTAGTTCGAGACACAGGGCCACCCGAGTGCTCCCAGACCCCACAATGCCTTTTGCCAAGGATCCCATCCAACATTATTTTCCCCAGTGCTGTAAAACCCCAGGCTCCAACTGAGTGCTTCCTGACTCCTTCCAAGACTCCCATCAGGACCTGCCCCAGGCTTCACTCCAGTTCTCTCAGACTTTAGAACCTGCTTTGAGCTACTGTTACACCCAATGGAGGCAGAGGTGTTGCCTGGATAGATTTCGGGCCCATAGGATGGGGGATGGTGGGCTGGGGGTGGGGGGGAGGGGGGTGGCGGGGGACACAGGGCAGGATTTTGAGCCTCTATTGGGGCTGGGTTAAGAAGCGGGTGAGAGCTAAAATTAGCCCCGGCCAGCATGCCGGTTCCCCAGCTCCATCCCACCACCGGGTCATTCTTGCAGAAGTGGGATGGGGCGCGTGGCAGTACTACTTTCCAGCACATGGCGGGAAGCCGAGACAGCTCAGTAAGGTCTTCTTAAGGCCAATTAAAGGAAGTCAACCAGGATTTTCCAGTCGGCCTCCAGGTTCCCACAGGCGGCAGGGGCCAGTATAGGTTCCTGGAGGCGGCTTCCCGGCAGCAGGCAGGGGTCCAGCAGTCCAGGCAGGCCTATAGGCCTTCCCTGTCTACCTGGGTAAAGCAGCAGCCACAGGCTGCCCTGTAAAGGGGTTCCCCACCCACAGTGGAGGCCTGGCTGCAAAAGCCATTTTTTCATTTAAATTTAAAGGTTTGAGACAGTGCCTGCATCTTGAAGCACCCTCTCTCTTACTTACCTTCCATTGCAGCCTGATGCTCCTTTCAAGCTGGAAGAGCTCTGATTGGCCCTCCAGCTTTGAGACCTTGCCCACTGTCAGTAACTGGACAGCGAGCCTGCCCTTTAGCCATTAATTGACCGCCCTGGGGAAAATCACAAAGAATGACTGTTTCCCACACAGTGCCTGCTTCTGATCCACATTTTAGCCTGACAGCAGGGTTCAGAAGCCCAGAGGGAAAATCTTGCCCACAGAATTTCCTTCTCCTGTTACAGCCTGGACCAAAGACTCCAAAGTGGCATCACAAGGGATGTCAATGTACAGGACTTGCAGTCATTCCTTTCTTCATAAGCGTTCCCTGCTATCTGTAGCCACTGTGCATCTTTCCTTTCGGAGGTGTTGGCTGCCGTTAAGTGGTGTCAATGAAGCCTGATTTCCCACCCCTCCAAACAGGCATGCAGCCAATGAATAGTGATGGCTACATGCCTGATTCATAATATTGAGCTGGCAGCACCACTCCCTGCAATGACCATTTCCAGGTGCAATCCAATTTCTAGCACCTCGGGCTCCTGCCACCTTAATAGTCTACTATTTAAAAAAACACTCCATGTTCAACATTGTAGCAACTGGGCTGCATTCAAAGAAAGTTATAGCCTTATATACAGCCTTAGATACAAAATTTCAACTCTTTGTCCTACTTTTACAATGCAATTGGTAGCTTAACCTTTTTGTGAACCTGTACTTATTTAATGACAGCCAGAGATGACACTTCAAAAAATCTTTGCTGATGGAGTTGATTTAAGGTACACAGGACTCTGAAGTCAGAAAATTTCTGATTAAGTGGAACATGGAATGCCTGTTTAAAATAGCTCCATGTAAAAAAAGACCGTAATGAATGCTATGTAATAACTCACTCCTGTGAGACATGTCACACAGAAAGAGAGGAACCAGTCATTTAATCTATTTAGTTTAGGCATTGCATAAAACATTGCTCTGAGATTGCATGTCTATAATCATTTGGAAGTAATAGGTGTGGCAGGACTGTAACTGGCTCAACAGTTAAATCTTTGTTATCTTTTGTATGTTCCTAAATTTCATTCTTTAGCTTCTGTTTGTTAAAACCAACATTTACTAATGTGCCCATGTGAAAGGACAAATTAGTTATGGGGGCCAAGTATTTTATAACTCCAAGCAGTTCTTTAAAGGAGGCAACCGAAGATATTATGGGACATGGGGTAGTGCAGGAAGATGGAGTTGAGGTAGAAAATAAACCATGATCTTGTTGAATGGCAGAGCAGACATGAAGTGCCAAATGGCCTACTACAGTTCCTATTTCTTATGTTCTTATTGGTGTAACAATGAAATACAACATTGTCCAGCTGATAAGATTCTTGCCATTTTATTATTGCATACAGAATATTAGTTATCTTACAATATGATGTACTGCAGGTTCCGATCTATCTCGGTAATCTCTGTTCCTCATCAGCAATGCATTATAAAATGCTTCCTTTTTAAAAAAAATTCCAAATGTCAGGCTGACCCAGTGCTGTATTATTCTACGATTTTACACCACCTGTCACAAGCCCCACCACAGATCCAAGTACCTGGGGGATTTAGATGGTGATTTTAAGAAGCAGACGCTTGGTGAAGTAGAGGTCACAAGTATGGAGAAACAAGTGGAGGTGGCAGCAGAACAAAAGCAAACAGCCATTCAGATTTACAGCCTGAGGCATTTCTCAATTGTATGCTCAAGGCATTGTTACCCCGACTGCATCTGCCTTCAGAACACAGTTGATCAACGATCAAAAGGTTTTCATGCTGAGCTTTTGAGTAGTGGTGAACACCTTAGAAGAGTTGTTGGTGAATATGCAGAAGTGCATGTGCTGACCTCTCGTCGGCTATGTATGAAGGATTTTCACAGCTGCAGCAAGTGGCTATATTATGAGCATCTGCAGGAGACCTCAAGGGCGCAGAGGGATTAGATTCATACAGTTCACATGTCCAGTGAAGTTATAGCAACAGCGACAGAGTGGGAGCAGCTCCAAGGATATTCTGGGCATTTATTTTTGTGCCACTTAGTCAAGAATCTGCGTAACGTAACGCATTGATTGAGTCTTGACAGTAGATTATTCAACTTTGTTTAGCCTTTTATTGTAAATGTAAATCAACATTCTAAAAAAGAGAGAATACTCTTCCCTGAAGGACAGACACTGCGATACAACACCAAGTATCACAGATCAGGAGCTGCCTGTTTCTATTATTGATCTGTGCTGTCTGGCAGGATGGATCAGTGGGAGCTCTGAGAGACAATCCTCAAAACACTGGTGAAAACCCTATAATCCTCTCTAGTAAAAATGGAACCACAAACCAACCAATCTAATTATAAACAGATAGAACTATGGATAGCAGCATCACACTCATTTTTTGAATTGGTCTTAGATGGGCAATGCTGGCAAAGCATGCTGACAGTTGCTGCAGTCCTTGTGCTAATGGTGCTCTTTTTATACTGTTAGGTAGGGAATTGCAAGATATTGGCTTGATGAAGATGAAGTACTAGCAATGTATCTACAAATCAGGATGTTGAGTGACTTGGGGTCACTCAATAACAATTGCTGTGCTGTACTTCCTTGCTCCGGTTTCCTCATTCTCCATTCCCCTTTAATCAGTCTTGGGGCTGGATTTTCCCTTTGAGGCAGGAAATAGAAGGCAGGACTGTCTGCAGGTCACCACCTCTGGGAAACAGTCACTCATTGGCATTTTAATGGAGGCACCCCTTTTATTGGCATGGAGACAAGTTCCCTGTCCAATTAAGGGCAGTGAGTGGGTTCTCAAAGCTGGAGGGCCAATCAGAGACCTTGCAGCTTGAGAGGAGCAGCAGGCTATGATGACAGGTAAGTAACAGAGAGGGCACTTCAACATGGCACTCTATCAGCAACTTTTTTTAAACTTTAAAATATGGTTCTTGCAGCCGGGCCGCCACTGTAGTGGGGGAAGCCCCTTTACAGGGTGGCATGTGGCTGCTGTTGCATCCAGACAGGCCTACTGCAAGGTGCCCACCTCCAGGCACCTGAACACTGGCGTGGGAAACTGGGATTGGAAAATTCCAGTTGGCCTCCTTTAATTAGCCTGAACAAGACTCTTAACGAGCCTAATCAGCTACCTGCCCTGTCAGGGTGGGTAGCTCTGCTGGCCCTGAACCAGCCTGCTCAAAAATGGCTGGCGCTGGGAACGGCGTCGGGAGAACGACACACTGGCCAGTGCCAGAACTTTCAGGCGCCAGCATTTCTGGGCCCCATCCATCTTCATTCCTGTCCCCAGCAGGGCCTGAAGATCCAGCCCTTGATCCTGTCTTGCTCCTGAAGTCTATTTAGGTGACCTCCTCCAATTATGCACCTCCATAAGTGCAGGAAGATCACCATATCCATTCAAATGAGTTCCTCCAGGAAATCCAGGCACAACAGTTCTTTCCGGAGTGCAGCAGGTCTCTGGCACACTGTGCTCTGAAATCACTTGCTCAGGAGTATCAGCCTTAATATCCATCCACTCTATCACTATAGCACTGTGATTGCAGTATGTACTATCTACAGGATACACTGCAGCAACTCAACACGTTAACTCAACAATGTCTCCAATCCCTGCAACTTTCCCCACCAACAAGGACAAGCGCTACAATGTCATATGGCAATGCCATCACTAACAATCCCACCTCGGGTAAAAATATCATTGCATCATCATCATTTGACCAAAGTTCTAGAATTCCCTGTACAACATTATTATGAGAACATTATCACACGTGGATTGCAGAAGTTCAAAGAGAAGGCAAATAATCACCTTCTCAGGCCAACTAAGGTTGGGCAATAAATGGCCTAAAAATAGAACACCATGTGGGCAACACACCAGCAGTCCATCGCCCTCTCATCTTGCTCCCTTCTTACTCAATCTTTTTCTACAAACGGTACAATATTTATATTCAATTGAAAATATGAAGGCCTGTCCAATCCTCCTTGAGAGCAACCCAGGAGTTAGACCAATATGCCCAATGTTACCCGCATTTTGCTGAGTCAAATTATTCCCAGATATTCTCTCGAACACATTATAATATGCCTGAACTTAAAATGGGCATTAGTCAATGAAAACAATCAAGGTCCAAATAAGGCCGAATGCACACTGGTATATTTCTTCTTTGCATCTTCAAATTTAAATTTCAACTCTGTTAACCATCATTCATTCATATTAGGCAGAGCATGTTTAAAAACCTGCAATCAGAGAACCTTTCCAATTTTGACTGTGACTTATACTTATGCCATAAAAATACATTAAAAGAAACACAAATTACATGACAGGTCTTAGTGAGGATCAAATTTTTTTAAAAACACTCAACTTTAATTAAAAACATTAAGAAAATTACACTGCTTCCACATGAATTAAAATCCTGCTGCAATGTTGAGAAATCCTCCCAAACAAGTGTAATTGGAATAAAAATAGAAAATGGTCGAAATGCTCACTAGGTCAGGCAGCATCTATGGAGAGAGAAACAGAGTTAACGTTTCAGGTCAATGAACTTTCATCAGAAATGCTTTTAGCATTTTCTGTTTTTATTTCAGATTTCCAGCATCTGCAGTATTTTGCTCTTGTATCAGCGCAATTGGAGGATGCTCACGTTTGAGCATGGGGGCCTGATCAGTTTTGTTATCAGAGATTTGTTCAGACAGATGGTTTGATGGACGGATGTAAAAGATTGAGGAGATGTATTGTGGTAGCGCCGGCAACTCAATTATGACAAAAATTCCCTATTCTTTCAGCCACGGGCCTATCTGGTTGCAAATGAAGAGGAAATTACGGGCCAGAATATCCTTGGAGTAAGTTCTAACATGACACACAGGTCAGAGTCTATTCAGTAGATACAATTGAGAAACTGTTACAAATTACAAATTTGGCGTGTTATTATCTAATATGACTATGCTCTCGAAACTGTGGAAGTATTCGGAAAGTAAAGACAAACTAGAGTCCTGACTATGCAAAGTCAACCCTTCATGATACAGGATGAAATTTGAACAATATTCTTGTATTTCTGATATTATGAACAGGCAAGACATACAAATGTCTTGGGGAGGCGGTGGCGTACTGGTATTGTCACTGGACTAGTAACCCAGAGACCCAGGGTATTGCTCTGGGGACGTGGGTTTGAATCCCACCACAGCAGAAGATGGAATTTGAATTCAATTAATAAATCTGGAATTTAAAGCTAGTCTAATGATGGCCATGAAACCATTGTCGATTGTTGTAAAAACCCATCTGGTTCGCTAATGTCCTTTAGGGAAGGAAATCTGCTGTCCTTACCTGGTCTGGCCTACATGTGACTCCAGACCCACAGCAATGTGGTTGACTCTTACATGCCCTCGAAATGGCCTAGCAAGGCACTCAGTTCAAGGGCAATTAGGGATGGGCAATAAATGCTGGCCTGGCCTGCGATGCCCACATCCCATGAAGGAATAAATTTAAAAAATCAAGCAAATATTGCTATAAATGATTAAAAGAAACAGGAATTAGTATAAAGATATAACTTGTAAAGTGAGTATCTAGCTACTGTATCTTCAGCACGTTCTAGGAACTATTTGGATGTGTTATTGTTGTGTTAAATATTTAATTAAACAAGTCTATTAAAAAAGTGGATACACAATAGAAAGGTTTGAAAATTATACACTTTTGATCAGAGTAAGTCACTGTTTCTAATTGTTCCTATGATTGGTACATGGAGATGATGAATTGTTCATAAGTCATGTGGGTGTATCTCTGCATCCACTAGTCTGTACCAACCACTGTGTCTAGCTGCACATTTGTAATTAGATAGATCTGTCACTCTTCATCTAACCTCTAACTCCATGCTACCCTTAACGTATCTTTTCCTCATTAATTGGGCTGGATTCTAAGAGCATGCAGCCAAAATTGGCAGCGAGCTCAAAAAATGATGGCCCGCCCGTGCAGGCCGCACGCCAAAGAGCCACCACTATCTCATGTCCGGCGGCTCATTTAAATAGCCAGGGTGGCCCGCCCCCTCCAATCGTGTGGGGAGGGGGCGGGCTGTCGACCCCAGCAATGGTGTCAGCACTGACTCCATTTTTAAAGGGCAGCCAGCCCTGCTGGCACCCTTTAATTTTTTAAGAAGTATCCCCCAAAATTTATCCACTAAATTTTAAACACCCCTTTCCCACACTCCCTCCAAAAACAATTACATTAATTATTTGCACATTCCCCTCCCAAAACACCTACCTTGTAAATGTGACCTCCCCCCACAAAGTTCAGAATTCAAACCTTCCCACCATCCCCTACACCATTGCATTTATTTGACACTGTCTCCCCCTCTACAGAAAATATTTATTCCTCCCACCTCCCTACCAGTGTCACGCCACCTTTCCCCGGACAGGGAATTGAAGGCGCAGGAGTGCTGGCCGTCGCGCCATAGATCGCAGTGGGCCCTCAAGATTGCAGGTGAGTGTATTTTAATTTGTTCATTCCCTTCATTAACATATGTTAAGTAGGGTCCCGTCACCCAGGGGCGGGGGGGTGGGGGCGCTGCCATGGAGCCTCGTTGCCACCGGGAGGATCGGGCTGGGCCCTCCCGACGTTGAGGTCCGTGGCCGGCCTCTTCCTGACCCATCTTCAGGAACCATACCACCCATCACGGAGCCCGACGTCGAAGGCTTGGTAAAATCCAGCCCATTATGTGGATCTGACACACATACACACACACGTGCCTAATTTCAGCATTGCTGTGCTCGTTTTACAGGCATAAAACAAGTGCTACAGTGACAAATTTTACAGTGAGAATGCCCACACCCAATTTGCACAAACACCTGGGCCACTGCTAAATTCAGCACAGCCTTCAGCGCCTGCCTGAAATGAGTGCAAGCCTCAGTTGAATATGAATATTGAAATAAGGGTCCTGTGCTAAACGTAGGACCTGTTTGTTCAATTTAATTTAAATTATCTTTTCAGACTCTACAGTGGCCTAACCAGTGGATTGCTACAGGCCACGAAAGAAGCCCACAATTAAGAGTTTTAGACATATCTTACTATGGAGCCAGAAGAGGGAGCTTGCCCCCATACTGATCGTGCATCTCCCCCATTGTTGGACTCACCTGTGGTTCGGCATCTGAGCCAACAGAAATTGTTCAGGCATCAACTGCTGAGTTATGTTTGGGTGCAATTGGATGGATAATTAAATGATAAGACCCAAGGAACTATTTCGTGCAGCCGTCGGGCCTCTATATTCTGACACGTTGGCTGTGCGCACAACGGATCATGTCCAGTTTCGGGCACGAATAAATTTAGGCCCCACTGTGTATGACTTTATGGTGTCATCATATAACCCTGCCATACTGACAAAGAAAACAAACACATGCACTGCCCTCCTCAATTATCAAGTATACCAGCTGATAAGGTATAGTTTCAGATTTGGATGTAGATTGGAAGATACAAATCCAAATTTTGGTGCCATTTTCAAATTGGTGTAGATCTCTGAAGTTTAGGTTTGGGTCATCAACATCCAAAGTAATTGAATTCATCCATAAAAAGTATATTAGAAAGTTAAGTTCCAAAGTTCAACCCTGATACGCTGGGGGTTAACTTGAACAGCCCCCAAAAATGGGCGCGGGGATTGCGATGTACGATTAACCCGCACCCGTAACTTCTGATACAGCCAGCATGTCAACTTTGTGCTGCCTGCTAATTTGCATTATTGCTGCGTGCAGCCAGTGCCAAACATACTGTTGAGTGGTTGCACACCCGAGCAAGGGGCCTATGTTTGTGCGAGGCTAGCACCACTTAAATTTAGCCTACACTACTTAAAGGGGAGGGGCATGCTGGAGCAGTTGCAAAAGTTTGTGGAAGAGAATGAATTATGGCATAACAGTGAGTTCTAAGGTTCTCTGGCATTGCACTGAATTCCTTGGTTGAGGAGGTGGAGGGGAGGAGAAATATGACCTATCCACAGCGGGAGGGGCCAGTAGGCCCGCGAGACAAACTTTGCAGAGGCATTGGGACCAGATTGCCATGGCAGTCAATCCCAGCAGTCAAGCTCCTAGATGCAAAGCCATAAAAAATTCAATGGCCTCACCGGAGTGATCAAAGTCAGGAATTGCCTCTTCAACTGCCATATCCCCTCAGCTGCACCATTGGCCTCACATAATGCTCAATATACCACATCCACTTCACTCACTTACTAATAATCACTACAATCATGACTCATACCTAACATTCATAGCTTCACCTCAAACTTAAACACTTAACACAGCTTGAATACGTTTCCAGCTGTTCATCCACATAACCCAACACATTGCACCAAACTCACTGACCTTCTTCCTGCTCCCTTGAAGGACATTGTGGTGCACAAATGGAGGCAGCAGCACCTATCTGCTGGGGGAAAGGCATGACCGCATGCCCTTACCCCAATGGAGAAGACAGTCACAGGTGAGGTGAAAGTGATTGCCCTTGATATCAAGGCAGCATTTGACCAAGCGTGGCATCAAGGAGCCCTATCTAGATTGAAGTCAATGGGAATCAGGGGGAAAATTCTTCACTGTTGGGAGTCATACAAAGAAATATGGTTGTGGTTGTTGGAGGCCAATCATCTCAACCCCAGGACATCACTGCAGGAGTTCCTCAGGTTAGTGTCCTAGGCCCAAATATCTTCAGCTGCTTCATCAATGACCTTCCCTCCATCATAAGGTCTGAAGTGGGAATGTTCGCTGACAATGGTACAATGTTCAGTACCATTCACAACTCCTCAGATACTGAAGCAGCCCATGTCCATATGTAGCATGAACTGGGCAACATTCAGGCTTGGGCTGATAAGTGGCAAATAATATTCGCGCCACACAAGCGCCAGGCAATGATGATCTCAAACAAGAGAGAATCTATCCCTCTGCCCTTGACATTCAATGGCATTACCATCACTGAATCTCCCACTATCAACATCCTGGGGGGGGTACCATTGACCAGAAACTGAACTGCAGCAGCCACATAAATACTGTGGCTACAAGAGCAGGTCAGAGGCTGGGAATTCTGTGGTGAGTAACTCATCTCCTGACTCCCCAAAGCCTGTCCACCACCTACAAAGGCACAAGTCAGGAGTGCAATGGAATGCTTTCTATTTGCCTGGATGGGCGTAGCTCCAAAAACACTCAGGAAGCTCGCCACCATCCAGGACAAAGCAGCCCGCTTGATTAGCACCCCATCCATCACCTTCAACATTCACTCCCTCCACCACCAACACACAGTGGCAGCAGTGTGTACCATCTACAAGATGCACTGCAGCAACTCACCAGGCCTCCTTTGACAGCACCTTTCAAACCTGCGACCTCTTCCACCTAGAAGGACAAGGATAGCAGACCCTTGGGAACACAACCACCTGAAAGTTCCCCTCCAAGCCATGCACAATCCTGACTTGTAACTATGTCATCCGTTCCTTTACTGTTGCTGGATAAAAGTCCTGGAACTCCCTCCCTACAGCACTGTGGGTGTACCTGCATCAGACAGACTGCAGCGGTTCAAGAAGGCAGCTCTTCACCACCTTCTCAAAGGCAATTAGGAATGGGGAACAAATACTGGCCTTGCCAGCGACGCCCACATCCCATGAAGCAAATAAGAAAAAAATCATTGGAGTGACCTTGGCTGAAGTCATTGCTAGTAGCAAGGCTGAATCAATCAAAGATGATGGCATCCTGATACCTAATCCTCCTTCTCACATCCCACTTCCCCCTCAACCCACAGTCTCTTCTGATTTACAAGCTGCAGATGATTTAAACATGCACCTCTCACTTCCCACATATCTCACTGCAAACCTACCCTTGTGCCTTTGTCTTTTCAGATACCCAGAAACTGCAACCTGGTAGTGTTGGAAATGGAGGATGAGTAAGAGGTGGAAGAGCAGAAAGACAATGATGAAGAATAAACACCCTCACTCACTATCACGCTCACAGCTACCTGCTCGGATACTGACACTGCGTGTTCTTTACAGATAAGCTTAGAGATGGATCTGCATGTGGTGAGACACCAGGCACATGACCTGCAGCCAGGCCTGAGGATGAGGTAGTGCAGGTGACAACTTGCCTGAGGGCTATGTCACGTGTAAATTATGCTGCAGAGGATTCAGATGAGCACACACATGGGACAGCCTAAAAAAGAAGGCTGATGGGTATGTACAATTAAATGGTTGGTGCATCGACAGGCCTGGCAGGACGTCTGCGTGCAACGTCAAGGAGCATGAATGAGACCAGCACCAATTTGGTTCAGGGCTTTGCACAGAGCTTGGAGACATCCTTTCCAGGGTGAAGTGATGGCAAACTCCATCAGCACACTTGTGGAAGCAACCATGATGCAGCGTCCAATGATAGCCGATATCTCAGCTTCCAGTGTAACACAAGCAGGAGCCACCTTGGATACTGCTGCTGTGGAAGCTCGGACTTCTGTAATGAAAGGTCAGCTTGCTATCATGCAAGACCAGACTGCTGCCAACATGGCTGCGGGTACCAGGGTTCAAAGGACTTTTACGGTGTTACAGCGGTTCAGCAGTCTGCCCTCCAAAAGGTAACCGAGTCGATCACAGACAGCAGTGCTTGCAAAGCTACATGTGTGCAGTCAATGGCACCCTGCACAATGGGGAATTCCACAATCCTCGCAAAACCATGTGCTCTCTCCACCCCACCAGCCTCCAGATCCAAAGGATCATCCTCCGCCATTTCCACCACATCCAGCATGATGCCACCACCAAACGCATCTTCCCCTCCCTTCCCCTGTCAGCATCCGAAGGGATCACTCCCTCCTCGACACCCTGGTTCACTCCTCCATTACCCCCACCACCTCGTCCCCTTCCCATGGCACCTTCCCCTGCTATCGCAAGAGGTGTAATACCTGCCCATTTACCTCCTCTCTCCTCACCATCCAAGGCCCCAAACACTCCTTTCAGGTGAAGCAGTGATTTACCTGTACTTTCAATTTAGTATACTATATTCGCTGCTCACAATGTGGTCTCCTCTACATTGGGGAGACCAAACGCAGATTGGGTGACCGCTTTGCGTAACACCTCTGCTCAGTCAGTAAGCATGACCCCGAGCTTCCGGTTGCTGGCCATTTCAACACCCACCCCCGCTCTCATGCTCACATTTCTGTCCTGGGATTGCTGCAGTGTTCCAGCGAACATCAACGCAAGCTCGAGGAACAGAATCTCATTTATCGATTTGGCATGCTACAGCCTGCCGGACTGAACATTGAATTCAATAATTTTAGAGCATGACAGGCCCCCCTTTTTATGTTATTTTTTCTTTTTTCTTTGGTTATTTTATTTTTGGTTTTTTAATGTGTTTAGTTTGTTTCTACTGTGCCTACCCACTGTTACTGTTTTTAAAAGGTTTTTTCCAATATTTGGGCTTGGAGTGCTTTGTGCTTTACAGTCTATTCACACCCTCTCTGCACTAACGCTTGTCTTTCAGCACACCATTAACATACCGTTTGCCTTTGTTCCATGACCTTCTGGTCAGTTATTCTCTGTGACCTTGTCCTATCAACACCTTCTCTTTTGTTATCTCTTGCCCCAACCCTCACTTTGCTTGCTTAAAATATTTTACATTTCTAATATTTGTCAGTTCTGAAGAAGGGTCACTGACCTGAAATGTTAATTCTGCTTCTCTCTCCACAGATGCTGCCAGACCTGCTGAGTATTTCCAGCATTTCTTGTTTTTATTTCAGATTTCCAACATCTGCAGTATTTTGCTTTTATGTTGTGGAACCAATTAGGGATAAAGACATTTCAGATCTAGTATTATGCAAACATGCAGGGTTAATCAACAATCGCGTAGTAAAAGATCTGCTGGGAAAAGGTGATCATAATACAATTGAATTTCATGTTAAGTTTGAAAGTGACATACTACTGTCCCAAACATGAATCTTAACCTTAAACAAAGCCATTTATGTAGGTATGAGAGGAAAGCTGGCTAAGGTTGATTGGGTAAATTGACTAAATGATATGCAGATAAATAAACAGTGGGAAGCATTTAAAGAAACAATTCAAAATGTTCAACAAAAATACATATTCCATTAAAAAACAAAAACTCAGCAAGAAAAATCCATCCGTGGCTTGCTAAGGAAGCTAAGGATAGTATTAGATTAAAAGAAGAGAGTTCTAATGTTGCAAAGAGTAGGAGTAAATCTGAGGATTGGGAATGTTTTAGAAAGCAGAAAAGTGTCACCAAAAAGTTGATAAAGAGGGAAAAAATAGAATATGACAGTAAACTAGCCAGGAATACATAAACTGATTGTAAGAGCTTTTACAAGTATATAAAAAGGAGGGTAGCTAAAGTAAACATTGGCCCCTTAGAAGCAGGGACAGGAGAAATTATCATGGAGAATGAGGAAATGGCAGAGACATTGAACAAATATTTTGTGTCTATCTTCACAATAGAAGACACTAGTTACATACCAGAAATAAAGGGAAACCGAGGGGCTCATAAGCATAAGGAAATTAAGGGAGTTAATATCAGCAGAGAAAAAGTACTGGAGGAATTAAGGGACTAAAATCTGACAAAACCCAGGACCTGATGGCCTACATCCTGGGGTTCTAAAAGAGATAGCTGCAGAGATAGTGGATGCACTGGTCATGATTTTATAAAAATCACTAAATTCTAGAATGGTCCCACTGGATTGGAAGTTAGCAAACATAAGACTGCTATTCAAGAAAGGAGGGAGAGAGGAAACAGGGAACTACAGGCCAGTTAGTTTGACATCAGTTGTCGGGAAAATGCTGGAATCTATTATGAAGGAAGTCTTAACAATGCACTTAGAAAAGCATAGTATGATCAAACAAAGTCAACACGGTTATACAAAATTTATTCGAGTTTTTTGAGGATGTAACTACTAGGGTAGATAAAAGGGAACCAGTAGATGTATTATACTTGGATTTCCAGATGCTTTCGATAAGGTGCCACACAAAAGGTTAATACACAAAATAAGGACTCATGGAGTTGGGGTAATATAATGGCAGGAATAGAGGACTGGTTAATAGACAGGAAGCAAACAGTAGGGATAACCGGGGAAGTTTCAAGTTGGCAGGCTGTAACTAGTGGAGTGCCACAACGATCGTGCTGGGGCCTCAGCTATTTACAATCTATATGAATGACTTAGACGAAGAGGATGTATTTAGGTTTGCTGATGATACAAAGCTAAGTGGAAATGTAAGCTGTGAGGAGGACAAAAAGAGGCTGCAAAGAGATATAGACATAAGAACATAAGAAATAGGAGCAGGAGTTAAAGCAAGCAAGTCCAGTCGGCAGGCCGGGCAGGGGCAGGACAGGGAGCATGGAAGTTCTGGAAGGCTAAACCGCATTTCCTTTAATGCAAGAAGCCTTACAGGTAAGGCAGATGAACTCAGAGCATGGATTGGTACATGGGATTGTGATATTATAGCTATTAAGGAAACGTGGTTGAGGGATGGGCAGGACTGGCAGCACAATGTACTGGAGTACCAATCCTTCCGGCGTGACAGAGGTGGAGGTAAGAGAGGAGGGTGAGTTCTACTACTGATTAGGGAGAACATCAAGGCAGTACTTAGAGAGGATATCCCGGGGGGAATGTCCAGCGAGGCCATATGGGTAGAACTTAGAAATAAGAACGGGGTGATCACTTTGATGGAATTATACTATAGGCCCACACAATAGTCAGAGGGAAGTGGAGGAGCATATATGTAAGGAAATCACAGATAGGTGTAGGAATTATAGGGTTGTAATAGTAGGTGATTTTAACTCCCCTAATATTGACTGGGACTGCCTTACTGCTAAGGGATCAGATGGGGAAGAATTTGTTAAGTGTGTCCAGAATAGTTTTCTGAAGCAGTATGTGGATGGCCGTACTAGAGAAGGGGCTACACTCGACCTCCTCTTAGGAGACGAGGATGGGCAGGTGGTTGATGTGTCAGTGGGGGAGCACTTTGGAACCAGTGACCATAACTCTATTAGCTTCAAGATAGTTATGGAAAAGGATAGGACTGGTCCTCAGGTTGAAGTCCGAAATTGGGGGAAGGCAAATTTCGATGGCATCAGACAGGAACTCTCAAAAGTTGAATGGGAGAGGCTGTTTACAGGTAAAGGGACGTCTGGCAAGTGGGTGGCTTTTAAAAGTGAGATAGGAAGAGTTCAGGGCCAGCATGTTCCTGTTAGATGGAAGGGCAAGGCTGGCAAGTTTAGGGAACCTTGGTGGATGAGGGATATTGAGGGTCTGGTCAGGACAAAGAAGGAGGCATATGTCAGGTATAGGCAGCTAGGATCGAGCGAGTCCCTCGATGAGTATAGGGGATGCAGGACTACACTTACGAAGGAAATTAGGAGGGTGAAAAGGGGCCATGAGATTTCCCTGGCAGATAAGATAAAGGAGAATCCTAAAAGATTCTATAAGTATATTAAGAGTAAAAAGGTAGCTAGGAAGAGAGTAGGTCCCCTTAAGGATCAGTGTGGCAATCTATGTGTGGAGCCACAGGAAATTGGCGAGGTCTGAAATGAATATTTCTGATCCGTATTTACCATGGAGAAGGTCATGGAAGCTAGTGAGTTCAAGGGAGGGAACACCGATATCCTGGAACATATCATCATAACAAAGGAGGAGGTGTTGGAGGTATTGAAGCACATTAAGGTGGATAAATCCCCAGAGCCTGACCAGGTGTATCCTAGGATGCTATGGGAAGCAAGGGAGGAGATTGCTGGGGCCCTGGCAGAGATTCTTGTATCATCGTTAGCCATGGGTGAGGAACCGGAAGACTGGAGGATAGCTAATGTTGTGCCGTTATTTAAGAAGGGCAGCAGGGATAAGCCAGGGAACTACAGGCCAGTCAGCCTTACATCAGTGGTGGGAAAGTTATTGCAAGGGATTCTGAGAGACAGGATTTATATACATCCGGAAAGGCATGGTCTGATTAGGGATAGACAGCGTGGCTTTGTGCGTGGGAAATCATGTCTCACGAATTTGATTGAGTTTCTCGAGAAGGTGACCAAAAGGATTGACGAGGGCAGGGCGACGGACGTTGCCGACATGAACTTTAGCAAGGCCTTTGATAGGGTCCCGCATGGTAGGCTGGTCCAGAAGATTCGAACACATGGGATCCAGGGTGAGCTAGCAAATTGGATACAAAATTGGCTTGGTGATAGGAGGCAGAGGGTGGTAGTGGAGGGTTGTTTTTCAGATTGGAGGCTGGTGACCAGTGGTGTGCCACAGGGATCGGTGCTGTTTGTCATATATATTAATGACTTGGCTGTGAATGTAAGGGGCATGATTAGTAAGTTTGCAGATGACACCAGAATTGGTGGTATAGCGGACAGTGAAGAAGGTTGTCTAAGGTTACAACAGGATATAGATCAACTGGGAAAGTGGGCAAGGGAGTGGCAAATGGAATTTCATGCAGACAAGTGTGAAGTGATGCATTTTGGGAAGTTAAACCAGGGCAGGACATATACAGTGAATGGCAGGGCCCTGGGGAGTGTTCTTGAGCAGAGAGACCTTGGGGTGCAAGTACATAGTTCCCTGAAAGTGGCAACACTGGTAGACAGAGTGGTGAAGAAGGCGTATGGCATGCTTGCCTTCATCAGCCGAGGCATTGAGTACAAGAGTTGGGACGTCATGTTACAGTTGTACATAACATTGGCTAGGCCGCATTTGGAGTATTGTGTGCAGTTCTGGTCGCCATACTACAGGAAAGATGTGATTAAGCTAGAGAGGGTGCAGAAAAGATTCACAAGGATGTTGCCTGGTTTGGAGGGCTTGAGTTATAAAGAAAGATTGGATAGGCTGGGTCTGTTTTCCCTGGAGCGAAGGAGGCTGAGAGGGGACATGATAGAGGTATATAAAATTATGAGAGGCATAGATAGGGTATATAGCCAGAGTCTGTTTCCCATTGTAGGGGTGACTAAAACTAGAGGGCATAGATTTAAGGTGAGAGGGAGGAGGTTTAAATGGGATCAAAGGGATACATTTTTCACACAAAGAATAGTGGGTATCTGGAATGAGCCGCCTGAGGAGGTGGTGGAGGCAGGAACAGTAGAGACATTTAAGAGGCATCTGGACAGGTACTTGAATAAGCAAGGCATAGAGGGATATGGAATTAATGCAGGCAGGTGGGATTAGTATAGATAGGCATTATGGTCGGCATGGACATGGTGGGCCGAAGGGCCTGTTTCTATGCTGTACGACTCTATTACTCTCCGAGTAGGCCATTCAGGCCCTCAAGCCTGCCCCACCATTCAATAAGATCATGCCTGATCTGTCCCAGGCCTCAACTCTTCTTTCAGACCTGCTCTGCATAACCCTCGACTCCCCGAGATTTCAGAAATCTATCTACCTCCTCCTTAAATACATTTAGTGTCCTAGCCTCCACAACTCTCTGAGGTAGAGAATTCCAGAGATTCACCACCCTCTGAGAGAAGAAATTCCTTCGCATCTCAGTTTTAAATGTGTGCCCCCTTATCCTGTAACTATATCCCCTACTTTGAGACTTCCCCACCAGTGGAAACATATTCTCAACATCTACCCTGTCACACCCCCTTAGAATCTTATATGTTTCAATAAGATCACCTCTCATTCTTCTAAACTCCAAGACAAGTTAACTGAGTGGGCACCAGGTTGGTAGATGGAGTATAATGGGGGGAAGTGTTAGGTTATTCACTTTGGTCGTAAGAATAGAAAAGCAGAATATTTTTTTAAAGAATTGAAACTTGTAAATGTTACATTCGCTCCACATAAGTGCCAGGTAATGGCGATCTCCAACAAGAGAGAATCCAACCATCTCCCCTTGACATTCAATGGCATTACCATCGCTGAATCTCCCACTATCAACATTCTGGGGGTTACCATTGACCAGAAACTGAACTGGACCAGCCATAGAAGTACTGTGGCTATAACAGCAGGTCAGAGGTCAGGAATTCTGCATTGAGTAACTCACCTCTGACTCCCCAAAGCCTGTCCATCATCTACAAGGCACAAGTCAGGAGTGTGATGGAATACTCTCCACTTGCCTGGATAGGCGCAGCTCCAACAACACTCAAGAAGCTCGACACCATCCAGGACAAAGCAACCCATTTGATTGGCACCCCATCCACCACCTTCAACATTCACTCCCTCCACCACCGATGCACAGTGGCAGCAGTGTGTGCCATCTACAAGATGCACTGCAGCAACTCACCACGCCTCCTTTGACAGCACCTTCCAAACCTGCGACCTCTACCACCTAGAAGGAAAAGGGCAGCAGATGCATTGGAACCTGCAGGTTCCCCTCAAAACCCTGAAACTCCTTTCCTAACAGCACTGTGGGTGTACCTACCACACATGGACTGCAGCGGTTCAAGAAGGCAGCTCACCACCACCTTCTCAAGGGCAATTAGGGATGGGCAACAAATGCTGGCCTTTCCAGCGATGCCCAAATCCAGTGAAAGAATAAAACAAAATGTTCAGAGGGACTTGGGAGTACTTGTGCAAGAAACACAGAAAGTTCACATGCAGGTACAGCAAGCAATTAGGAAGACAAAATGGCGTGTTGGCCATTAATGCAAGGGAATTGGAGTATAAGAATAAAGAGATATTGCTACAATTGTACAGGGCTTTGGTGAGACCACACCTGGTGTACTGTGTGCAGTTTTGGTCTCCATATTTAAGGAAGGATATACTTGCATTGGAGGCGGTACAACAAAGGTTCACTAGATTGGTCCCTGGGATGAGAGGTTGGTCCTATGATGAAAGGCTGAGTAAATTTGGTCTATATTCTCTGGAATTTAGAAGAATAAGAGGTGATCTCATTGAAACATGCAAGATTCTGAGGGGGCTTGACAGGGTAGACACTGAGAGGTGTTTTCCCTGGCTGGGGAATCTAGAACAAGGGGGTGCAGTTTCAGGATAAGGGTCTGATCATTTAGGACTGAGATGAGGAGAAACTAATTTACTGAAAGGGTTGTGAATCTTTGAAATTCTCTACCCCAGTGGGTTGTGGATGCTCCCTCAGTGAATATATCTAAGGCTGAGATAGGCAGATGTTTGGTTTCGCAGGAAATCAAGGCATATGGGGAGTGGGCAAGAAAGCGGAATTGAAGCCAAAGATCAGCCATGATCGTATTGAATGGTGGAGCAGGCTCAACAGGCTGTATGGTCTACTCCCGCTCCTATTTCTTATGTTCTTATGTTGTTATGATCAGTGGCATCACCCCATACACAATCGCCATAACAGAAGCCGGTTCCCATTTAGGAGTGACCAGTAATGGGACCAGCGGTGGAAAAATAGCCAGGAGTCTTGGTGGCAGGGAGCAAAAGAGATGTCCCACCCCCCACATCTGTCCAAAACCCTCTGAGGGTGAAAATCAACCCCAATATCTATTCAAACAAGTAGATGGGACCAAGGAACATTTATTGATCAGTCATGTTTTGGGAGTAATCTACCTTAGTGTTATCATTTTGCATATGTAGAAATGAAGCTATAATCTTCAGAATAATGGCATTTACTCAAATATTTTCCCTCATTTTCCTGCAGATGTCCTCCAAATCATAAATTTCTAAATCAAATAGTATTATTTTCATAGAATGTAACGCACAGAAACAGGCTATTCAACGAACTGGTCTATGCCAGTGTCCACACAAGTCTCCTCCCACCCTTTTTCATCTAACCCTAAAACAAAATCTCCTATTCCTTTCTCCCTCATGTGTTTATCTAGCTTTGTCTTAAATACATCTATGGTATTCGCTTCAACTACTCCTTATGGTGATGCATTCCATATTCTAACCACTTTCTGGATAAAGACGTTTCTTTTGAATTTCCTATTGGATTTATTACTGACTAGCTCACATATTATCACACAGTACACATGAAACTAAATGAACAGTACACAAAAATAATTTGTATCTGAATATATATATTTTATCAATACATTTATAGCTGTGCATGTGTGCATGTTTGAGTGGTTGTCCATAAATGTTGTGAGTAGTACAAACAGCATTGCATTAATGGAAATCAACAGAAAACATCTCAGTACCCATCACCTGTAAAAACCCTTTAAGAAGCATATCTGATTTAAGTATCTTTCTTATCATCACTGTCTGAATTATGATTGACCTAACTGGAACTTAGTTGGCACTTGATAGACAATCACAGATGGAAGTTGCCTCAGATCAGGCAACTGAGAAGGTCACAGCTACTCCCGCTGATATTAAATGTCTTGTGACTTTATATCACTTCATTGAATGCTCAGCTTCACAAAGCAGAAATTCATGCAAAATAGATGTCACATCTTGTGACCCCTTACTCTTGTCTGACAGAGTGTTTATCAATTCTTAAAGGGGAATATTATTCTTGAATGTGTGGATTTCTTTTAAGGTAAAGTACTTCCCTGCCAAGAACGGCCTTAAGAAATATTTAAAACATTTCTTTCCAGATAAGAGAGACTCTCATAATAAGAACAAAATACTGCAGATGCCGGAAATCTGAAATAAAAACAAAAAATGCTGGAAATACTCAGCAGGTCTGGCAGCATCTGTGGAGAGAGAAGCAGAATTAACATTTCAGGTCAGTGACCTTTCATCAGAACTGGCAAAAGTTAGAAATATAATACGTTTTAAGCAAATAAAGTGGGGGTGGGGCAAAAGATAACAAAAGGGAAGGTGTTGTTAGGACAGAGGGTCACAGAGAATAACTGACCAGGAGGTCATGGAGTAAAGGCAAAGGGTGTGTTAATGGTGAAGTGAAAGACAAAGTGTTAGTGCAGAGAGGATGTTAAATGACCAAATAATGAACAGCCCTGGCCAAAAGCACAAACATAAAATAAAACCGTGGGCAGGCACATGGTAAAAAAATGATGAAACAAACTAAACTAAAAGAAAAAAGAAAAAGATAAAGGGGGGCCAGTCATGCTCTGAAATTACTGAACTCAATGTTCAGTCTGGTAACGTATTATTACCAGGCTGTAACGTGCCTAATTGGTAAATGAGATGCTGTTTGTGTTGATGTTCACTGGAACACTGCAGCAAGCCCAGGACAGAGATGTGGGCATGACAGCAGTGGGGTATATTGAAATGGCAAGCAACAGGAAGCTCGGGGTCATATTTTCAGACTGAGCGAAGGTCTTCCACAAAGCGGTCACCCAGTCTGAGTTTGGTAGAGGAGACCCTGTTGTGAGCAGCAAATACAGTACACTAAATTGCAAGAGAGAATCTCAGTTGTGTCAGCTTGAAAGCAGCTTCACAGGGGTCTGCTATATTATTTATTTATTTAGAGATACAGCACTGAAACAGGCCCTTCGGCCCACCGAGTCTGTGCCGACCAACAACCACCCATTTATACTAATCTTACATTAATCCCATATGCTCTACCACATCCCCACCTACCTACACTAGGGGCAATTTACAATGGCCAATTTACCTATCAACATGCAAGTCTTTGGCTGTGGGAGGAAACTGGAGCACCCAGCGGAAACCCACACATACACAGGGAGAACTTGCAAACTCCGCACAGGCAGTACCCAGAACTGAACCCAGGTCGCTGGAGCTTTGAGGCTGCGGTGCTAACCACTGCGCCACTGTGCAGCCCAATTAAGTTTTCTGAAAAGTCTAACATTTGCATGGATGATGCATCTGATGAATCTACCATCTAATGGCTCTCAGTATATTGAGGCGGGTACCAACATCCTTCGTATCCCTGGATATGGTTAACATTCTTTCTGCTGGTTGAAGTAACATGGTAAGTGGGGCAGTAGATATCTTTTTGATCTCTGGTAGACCATAATATCAATAATGTGCTTCTCCCTCCCAGTCTGATAATCATTGTGCAAACATATTCCCGAATGGTGGAGGATATAGGTAAAAAAAAACAGTGGGAAACATTTAAAGAAACTATTCAAAATGTTCAACAAAAATACATTCCATTAAAAAACAAAAACTCAGAGAAAGATCCATCCGTGGCTTACTAAGGAGGTTAAGGGTAGTAGTGGATGAAAAGAAGAGACTTATAATATTGCAAAGAATAGTAGCAAGTCTGAGGATTTTATATGTTTTAGAAACCAGAAAAGGGCCACCAAAAAGTTGATAAAGAGGGAAAAAATAGAATATGAGCATAAGCTAGCCAGGAATATAAAAACTGATTGTAAGAGCTGTCACAAGTATATAAAAAGAGAATAGCTAAAGTAAACATTGGCCCCTTAGAAGCAGGGACAGGAGAAATTATCATGGAGAATGAGGAAATGGCAGAGACATTGAACAAATATTTTGTATCTATCTTCACAGTAGAAAACACTAGTTGCATACCAGAAATAAAGGGTAACCGAGGGGCTAATAAGAGTGAGGAAATTAAGGGAATTAATATCAGCAGAGAAAAAGTATTGGAGAAACTCAAGGGACTAAAACCTGAAAAATCCCCAAGACCTGATGGCCTACATCCTAGAGTTCTAAAAGAGAAAGCTGCAGAGTGGATGGAATCTTATGATTGCTGCGGCGTTCCCGAACGCGGGACCGGAAGTTACCGTAACTTCCACTCCTGAGGCAAATCCCGTTTCCCACGCAATTTTGTATTTAAATTAGCCATGCAGCGACGGATACGGGAAACACATGGGATCATGTGGCAGGGGTGGCCTATCATTGGTGGAACCCACCGTCACTGCCCCAAGCACCATGATCACCACAGATATAAAACATTCTGTGCTTGCAGCCTCAAGGAGCAGCAGCCTTTCTTTCATGTAAGTATCTTCAGAATAACTTAGTTAAAGCTTTCACTTAAATCAAAATGTTTTTGCCTCCCTTATTTTGTGACACTCACCACCAACTTCATATCATTTATTTTCCCTACAGCCAAAATGAATCAAATGGCAGCCAGCAGGCAGCGTCCTGCCCCATGGTTCAGTGATGCCTCCCTGCAGGCTCTCTTCTGAGCCGTCAGGGAAAGGTGGGAGGTCCTTCCTCTTACCTGCAGATGGAATGCGAAGACCGTCTGCCTCACCAAGGTGGCCTGGATGGAGGTAGTGGAGAAGGTCTCGAACCGTGGGGTAACTCTTAGAACATGGGTACAGTGCCCCAGGCAAATCAATGATTTGCTCAGATCGGCAAGGGTAAGTAGTCCTGGCGAGGCTGTTCTATTGATTTCTTCCATGGCTAGTTGTCATTAAGGCAGAGGGTACGCAAGAAATGCAGTTGAATGCATGAGCAGCCTTGGTGCCATCTAAATGATGAAGATTAGCATTATTTAGGTAATTGGATATGTCGTGCGAAAGCCAATGCAGAATGTGTGATGTTGATGCATGTATCCAATGGCTGTGAGGCATCATATGCTATGTCATTACATCTGCACTGTCTGTTGCAAGAGAAACAAAGCCATAACCAGTTTGAGCATGCTAAGACGGGAGGAGGGGTCCCTGACATCAGGCTGCTCTCCAAGGCTGAGGAGGAGGCCTCAGATCATGAGAGAGGAGGGAGGCAGGGCAATAGGAGATGGCGACGCAGGGGCCACAAGTCGTTCAGATGAAGTGTCATCTCTGCTCTTGCAACCATATGATGAAACTGAAGGAAATTGTGTGAACTCATGTGAAGCACATGCTTAAAGTGCCTCTGTTTGTGTCGCCATTGTAGGTGGCCACACTCGAGTAGCAGAACACTACGTTGCCCAAGAATCCTCTGGGGAGCAAGAATAGGCCAATGCCCCAGAGGGTGCACCGTCACCTACCTCTTCTTCCATCTCTGCCAGAACAAGTACATCCACATGGTTTGTGGGGTGCGGTGGGGGGGTGCTAAGATTAGAATCTGGGTCACAATCTGGTGGTCACGACATAGATACGTCCCAGCAGCTGATGGAGTATGTGCCAGCTGGGTCCCCTGGCAATCGGAGGACTGCTGTGGACCAGGCCCTCAACCCCACGCTCATGACGATCCTCTGTTTGTTGCTACGAGAAGTCTGCTGGATGTGCAACAAAGCAATGTGAAACAAATATGTCGGAGATGCTTGAGAGCATGTGTGGCTTTGCGTGTGCCATGGCATCTGCCATGACCCAGGCATTTGAGCATTCAGCTTCCTCAGTAGAGAGTTTGGCGAGCTCCGTGGTGAGTCTGGTTGACCACTCGAGCTATATGCAATCTGACCTGCACTCCATCGCTGTTGCCTTGGGCTCCATGCAACAGAGTCTCAGCGAGAGGGGGAGGAAGAACCTGGACCTCCTTCCAGGTGCTCTTTCCCTCAGGAAAACAGGCAGGTACCATCATGCACACAGATGGAGGAGCATGCGCCAGCTTCCCCAGGGTCTTCCTCTCAGTACATTCCCATGACTGTGACTATACCTTCTGCCAGTCAGTACCCTGATGTGGACACACAGGACTCTGATGTTGACAGTGATCCTCCCTCCTTTAGGCCTCTCATGACCATCAGTTTTCTGACAGGAACACATCAACTCACCACCCACTGCAACCACACACAACCGGCCTCATCATCAAAATCAGCAACTACACACCCTACACTCTGCCCTCCTCCCTCTCCTGCTCCTCCATGCACCCAAGACCCCACCCTGACCTCGCCGACTACCCTCCCCTGCTCCTCCATGCACCCGAGACCCCACCCTTCCCTCCCCTCCTCCCTCCCCTAGTCCTCCACACACCCAAGACCCCATCCTGTCCTCCCCGACTACCCTCCCCTGCTCTTCCATGTCTCAACCCCGCCCATTCTGTCACCGCCATCCCCTGAGATAATTCACCCTTGTTGGTGCCGAGCCTGGAGGCAAACATCCATCGCAGTGCCGGTGTTAGTTTAGCGGTAGAGTTAGAGAGAGAAGAGCACAGTGCTGAGACTCAACTGCAAAAATCATACTGTTGCATGCCACGTTGAAACATTCATGAACCAGGTAGCACAGGAATATTACTCGCCGTTCAGTTAATCTAGCAGGTAGGACTAAATCCTAACTATGCGTAGGGTAATGAGTATTCATGGTATGTAAATAAATGCAAAGCTGCAATCCGCCACCACGCTGGGGGAATCCCAGAATGCTGCAAATCCACCAACGACTTAACTCCTCTAAAATATCCTGCCATCGGGAATCCAAAAAAACACCTCCCGCCTAATTATGTCGCCCCACATGCCACCAAATCCGTCCTGGCGAACTGCATAAAATTCCCCCCAGTGGATACTCTGGCTATGATTTTCCAAAGTTCCCTAGGTTCTGGAACGGTCCAAGCAGTTTGGAAGTTAGAAAGCCTAACACTGTTATTCAAGAAAGGAGGGAGAGAGAAAACAGGGAACTACAGGCCAGTTCGCCTGACATCAGTCATCAGGAAAGTGCTGGAATCTATTATTAAGGAAGTCTTAACAATGCACTTAGAAAAGTATAGGACGATGAGAACAAGTCAACATGGTTTTACAAAACAAAAGTCCTGTTTGACAAATTTATTACAGATTTTTGAGTGTGTAACTACTAGGGTAGATAAAGGGGAGCGAGTAGCTGTAGTATACTTGGATTCCCAAAAGGCATTTGATAAAGTGCCACACAAAAGGTTCTTTTGGGCCTCCTTATCTCGAGAGACAATGGATACGCGCCTGGAGGTGGTCAGTGGTTTGTGAAGCAGCGCCTGGAGTGGCTATAAAGGCCAATTCTGGAGTGACAGGCTCTTCCACAGGTGCTGCAGAGAAATTTGTTTGTTGGGGCTGTTGCACAGTTGGCTCTCCCCTTGCGCCTCTGTCTTTTTTCCTGCCAACTACTAAGTCTCTTCGACTCGCCACAATTTAGCCCTGTCTTTATGGCTGCCCGCCAGCTCTGGCGAATGCTGGCAACTGACTCCCACGACTTGTGATCAATGTCACACGATTTCATGTCGCGTTTGCAGACGTCTTTATAACGGAGACATGGACGGCCGGTGGGTCTGATACCAGTGGCGAGCTCGCTGTACAATGTGTCTTTGGGGATCCTGCCATCTTCCATGCGGCTCACATGGCCAAGCCATCTCAAGCGCCGCTGACTCAGTAGTGTGTATAAGCTGGGGATGTTGGCCGCTTCAAGGACTTCTGTGTTGGAGATATAGTCCTGCCACCTGATGCCAAGTATTCTCCGAAGGCAGCGAAGATGGAATGAATTGAGACGTCGCTCTTGGCTGGCATACGTCGTCCAGGCCTCGCTGCCGTAGAGCAAGGTACTGAGGACACAGGCCTGATACACTCGGACTTTTGTGTTCCGTGTCAGTGCGCCATTTTCCCACACTCTCTTGGCCAGTCTGAACATAGCAGTGGAAGCCTTACCCATGCGCTTGTTGATTTCTGCATCTAGAGACAGGTTACTGCTGATAGTTGAGCCTAGGTAGGTGAACTCTTGAACCACTTCCAGAGCGTGGTCGCCAATATTGATGGATGGAGCATTTCTGACATCCTGCCCCATGATGTTCGTTTTCTTGAGGCTGATGGTTAGGCCAAATTCATTGCAGGCAGACGCAAACCTGTCGATGAGACTCTGCAGGCATTCTTCAGTGTGAGATGTTAAAGCAGCATCGTCAGCAAAGAGGAGTTCTCTGATGAGGACTTTCCGTACTTTGGACTTCGCTCTTAGACGGGCAAGGTTGAACAACCTGCCCCCTGATCTTGTGTGGAGGAAAATTCCTTCTTCAGAGGATTTGAACGCATGTGAAAGCAGCAGGGAGAAGAAAATCCCAAAAAGTGTGGGTGCGAGAACACAGCCCTGTTTCACACCACTCAGGATAGGAAAGGGCTCTGATGAGGAGCCACCATGTTGAATTGTGCCTTTCATATTGTCATGGAATGAGGTGATGATACTTAGTAGCTTTGGTGGACATCCGATCTTTTCTAGTAGTCTGAAGAGACCACGTCTGCTGACGAGGTCAAAGGCTTTGGTGAGATCAATGAAAGCAATGTAGAGGGGCATCTGTTGTTCACGGCATTTCTCCTGTATCTGACGAAGGGAGAACAGCATGTCAATAGTCGATCTCTCTGCACGAAAGCCACACTGTGCCTCAGGGTAGACGCGCTCGGCCAGCTTCTGGAGCCTGTTCAGAGCGACTCGAGCAAAGACTTTCCCCACTATGCTGAGCAGGGAGATTCCACGGTAGTTGTTGCAGTCACCGCGGTCACCTTTGTTTTTATAGAGGGTGATGATGTTGGCATCGCGCATGTCCTGGGGTACTGCTCCCTCGTCCCAGCACAGGCATAGCAGTTCATGTAGTGCTGAGAGTATAGCAGGCTTGGCACTCTTGATTATTTCAGGGGTAATGCTGTCCTTCCCAGGGGCTTTTCCGCTGGCTAGGGAATCAATGGCATCACTGAGTTCCGATTTGGTTGGCTGTATGTCCAGCTCATCCATGACTGGTAGAGGCTGGGCTGCATTGAGGGCAGTCTCAGTGACACCATTCTCCCTGGAGTACAGTTCTAGGTAGTGCTCAACCCAGCGGTCCATCTGTTTGCGTTGGTCAGTGATTATGTCCCCCGATTTAGATTTGAGGGGGGTGATCTTCTTGATGGTTGGCCCAAGAGCTCTCTTCATGCCATCATACATTCCTCTGATGTTTCCGGTGTCTGAGGCCAGCTGAATATGACTGCATAGGTGTTGCCAGTAGTCGTTTGCGCAACGCCTAGCTGTTCTTTGTGCAGTACTTCTGGCTGCTTTAAGTGCTGCGGATGTTAAATCGCTGGGGGCTTTCTTGTAGTTCAAAAGTGCAATGCGCTTAGCGGCTATGACAGGTTCCAGCTCTTCATTATGAGATTGAAACCAGTCTGCATTTCTCTTCGCACTTTTGCCGTAGGTGGTCAAAGCTGACTCATAGATGGCGTCTCTGATGTGGGCCCACTTGGTCTCAGCATCCCCTGTGGGAGTGTTTTGAAGGGCTGTTACAAGTGAATTTAGAAATTTTTGTAACAGCTGTGGGTGAGAAATTCTGCTCGTGTTGATGCGCGGGTGGCCCTTCTGCTTGGAATGATGCAACTTCTTTGGTCTGAGTCTAACCTTGCTGCACACCAGGGAGTGGTCGGTGTCGCAGTCCGCAAAAGGTTAATATACAAGATAAGGGCTCATGGAGTTAGTGGGTGATATATTCACATGGATAGAGGGTTAGTTAATGGACAGGAAGCAGAGAGTAGGGATAAATTGGGCATTTTCAAGTTGGCAGGCTGAGACTAGTGGAATGCCACCAGAATCAGTGCTGGGGCCTTAGCTATTTACAATCTAAATTAATGATTTAGACGAAGAGACAGAGAGTAATGTATCTAAGTTTGCTGATGACACAAAGATAGGTGGAAATGTAAGCTGTGAGTAGGACAAAAAGAGGCAGTAAAGAGATATCGACAAGTTAAGTGAGTGGACAACAAGGTGGCAAACGGAGTATAATGCGGGGAAGTGTGAGGTTATTTACTCTGGTAGTAAGAATAGAAAAGCAGAATATATTTTAAAAGGCTTGAAACTTCTAAATGTTGAAATAGAAACATAGAAAATAGGAGCAGAAGTAGGCCATTTGGCCCTTCGAGCCTGCTTCGCCATTCATTTTGATCATGGCTGATCATCCAATTCAATAACCCGTTCCCGCTTTCTCCCCATATCCCTTGATCCCTTTCACCCCAAGAGCTATATCTAACCCCTTGAAAATATACAATGTTTTGGCCTCAACTGCTTTCTGTGGTGGCGAATTCCACAGGCTCACCACTCTCTGGATGAAGAAATTTCTCCTCATCTCAGTCCTGAATGGTTTACCCCGAATCCTTAGACTATGACCCCTGGTTCTGGACTCCCCCACCATCGGGAACATCCTTCCTGCATCTACCCTGTCAAGTCCTGTTAGAATTTTACAGGTTTCTATGAGATCCCCCCTCACTCTTCAGAACTCCAGCAAATATAATGCTAACCAACTCAATGTCTCCTCATACGTCAGTCCCGCCATCCCAGGAATCAGTCTAGTAAACTTTCGCTGCACTCCCTCTATAGCAAGAACATCCTTCCTCAGATAAGGAGACCAAAACTGCACACAATATTCCAGGTGTGGCCTCACCAAGGCCCTGTGTAATTGCAGCAAGACATCCCTGCTCCTGTATTCGAATCCTCTCGCTATGAAGGCCAACATACCATTTGCCTTTTTTACTGCCTGTTGCATCTGCATGCTCACCTTCAGCGACTGGTGTACGAGAACACCCAGGTCTCGTTGCATATTCCCCTCTCTCAGTTTATAGACATTCAGATAATAATCTGCCTTTCTGTTTTTGCTACCAAATTGGATAACCTCACATTTATCCACATTATACTGCATCTGCCATGCATTTGTCCACTCACTTAACGTGTCCAAATCACCCTGAAGCCTCTCTGCATCCTCCTCACAACTCACCCTCCCACCTAGTTTTGTGTCATCTGCAAATTTGGAGATATTACATTTAGTTCCCTCATCTAAATCATTTATATTGTGAATAGCTGGGGCCCTAGCACCGATCCCTGCGGTACCCCAGTAGTCACTGCCTGCCATTTGGAAAAAGACTCGTTTATTCCGACTCTTTGTTTCCTGTCTGCAAACCAATTTTCTATCCATCGCAATACACTACCCTCAATCCCATGCGCTTTAATTTTACACACTAATCTCTTATGTGGGACTTTGTCGAAAGCCTTCTGAAAGTCCAAATAAACCACATCCACTGGCTCCCCCTCATCAACTCTACTAGTTACATCCTCGAAGAATTCTAGCAGATTTGTCAAGCATGATTTCCCGTTCGTAAATCCATGCTGACTCTGTCCAGTTCTACCACTGTTCTCCAAGTGCTCTGCTATAAAATCTTTTATAATGGACTCGAGAATTTTCCCCACTACCGGCATCAGGCTGACTGGTCTATAATTCCCTGTTTTCTCTCCACCTTCCTTTTTAAATAGTGGGGTTACATTAGCTACCCTCCAATCTGTAGGAACTGTTCCAGAGTCTATGGAATCTTGGAAGATGACCACCAATGCATCCACTATTTCTAGGGCCACTTCCTTAAATACTCTGGGATGCAGATTATCAGGCCCTGGGGATTTATCAGCCTTCACTCCCATCAATTTCCCCAACACCATTTCTCTACTAATACTGATTTCCTTCAGTTCCTCCCCAACATTTATGGTATGACATTTGCGTCCTCCTTTGTGAAGACAGAACCAAAGTATGCATTTAGTTGGACAGCCATTTTTTTGTTCCCCATAATAAATTCCCCTGTTTCTGACTGTAAGGGACCTACATTTGTCTTCACCAATCTTTTTCTCTTCACATACCTATCGAAACTTTTACAGTCAGTTTTTATGTTCCCAGCAAGCTTACTCTCGTACTCAATTTTCCCCTTCTTAATCAATCCCTTGGTCCTCTTTTGCTGAATTCTAAACTGCTCCCAATCCTCAGGTCTGTTGTTTTTTTCTGGCGAATTTGTATGCCTCTTCCTTGGATCTAATGCTATCTCTAATTTCCATTGTAAGCCATGGTTTGGCTACCTTTCCCGTTTTACTTTTGCGCAGACAGGAACAACAATTGTTGCAGTTCATCCATGTGCTCTTTGAATGTTTGCCACTGCCTATCCACCGTTATCCCTTTAAGTAATGTTTCCCAATCCATCATAGCCAACTCGCACCTCATATCTCTGTAGTTTCCTTTATTAAGATTCAGGACCCTAGTCTCAGAGTCAACTACGTCACTCTCCATCTTGATGAAGAATTCTATCATATTATGGTCGCTCATCCCCAAGGGGTCTCGCACAACTAGATTGTCAATTATTCCTCTCTCATTACACAATACCCAGTCTAGGATGGCCTGTTCTCTAGTTGGTTCCTCAACGTATTGGTCCAGAAAACCACCCTGTATATACTCCATGAATTCCTCCTCTATGGTATTGTGACTAATTTGATATTTAGAGAGTCTTGGGTGTACACGTTGTTACGGCCAAGTGAGGAGAGGGTCACAGTTACCCCTCTTGCCCTTCCTCTTATTTGACCACAACAGGGTTTATTCCTTTTTAACAGTGACTTACCACCTCTGTGAATGTTTTATCTTTACAGTGATCATGAAAGAACCAATTGGATGGGTTTTCTTGAGTTTAAATAAGAAAGGGGTAACACTCTAACCCCGATTTAAAAATAATTTTAAATTGCGCTATACATTCACACACACATTCACATGAAAATCACACACACACACAAATAAATTAAATGAAAAGTTGGGTTTTTGTTTGGATTAAAGTCCAGAATAAATAAAAGATAAATACACAGTTTGTGAGGTTGGATAAATCGATGGTCTTCCAGCTAAAGCTGTATTCTTGAACTCCTTGGTTGGTCAAAGTGCACTTTGTGGCTGGCCTGCTTTGCTCAGGGTTTTCCTGAGGGCAGACTGGTAGGTGGTTCTCTTCCCCTGGTCTCTGGCTGTCGCAGTCTGTATGCTTGGAGGGTCCACCGTCACAGACAGATGTTTTCTAGAGAGAGAGAGAGGGAAGCACGCAGCCTTCTCTGCTGCTGCCCATTCAGTCACTGCTTGTCTTCTGTCTGTGTAACAAAACTTCCCAGTTTTTCAGAAATGGACAGACAGTCACATGGTTCTCTCAATCCCCTTTGTTTTTAATGAGGTCAAAACCCAAAACCTCTCTTAGGTGGGGTCGTCAGTATTTACCCCATGGAGGGACATCTCCCTTAAGAATGCCTCAGGATAGCTTTGACTGTCCCGCTAATGAGGATGATCTGCATAATCTACTCAGTTAGTCAAAGCATTGTTCTGGCTGGGCTTCTTGTTAGACTTTTGTCTCCAGTTCAATCTCTTGGTATTTCAGATGAAAATTGCAGTGGCCATCTTAGCTGCTAGCTTTTTTAAAAGTTAACTGTAGGATTTTTTCCATTAAAAGTTTGAAGTAAGTTTCCAGCCAATGAAATTAATATTTCTCATTTGGCATATAGGGTTTTCTTGACAATGGACAAGGAACACAAGAAGTTAGCATGCAGGACATCAAGCAATTAGGAAACCAAATGGCATATTCACCTTTATTGCAAGGGGATTGGTGTACAAAAATAAAGAATTCTTGCTACAATTGTACAGGGCTTTGGTGAGACCACACCTGGAATACTGTGTGCAATTTTGGACTCCGTATTTAAGGAAGGATATACTTGCATTGGAGGCAGTACAGCAAAGGTTCACTAGATTGGTCCCTGGGATGAGAGGATTGTGCTCTGATGAGACGCTGAGTAAATTGGGCCTATATTCTCTGGAGTTTAGAAGAATTATAGGTGATCTCATTAAAACATTTAAGATTATAAAAGGGGCTTGACAGGGTAGATACTGAGACGTCATTTTCCCTGGCTGGTGAATCTAGAACACAGGGACACAGTTTCAGGATAAGGGGCTGATCATTTAAGACTGAGATGAGGAGAAATTTCTTCACTCGAAGGGTTGTGAATCTTTTGAATTCTCTACCCTAGAGGGTTGTGGATGCTCAATCGTTGAATATATTTAAGGCTGAGATGACAGATTTTTGGTCTCTCAGGGAATCAAGGGATATGGGGAGTGGGCAAAAAAGTGGAGTTGAAGCCCAAGATCAATAATGATTATATTGAATGGCAGAGCAGGCTCAATGGGCCGTATAATCGACTCCTACTCCTATTCATTATGTTCTTATATCTTTATATTCCTAGTTTCCTAGTGGGAGGGTGTTTTTGTATAACTTAGTGATCTTTGAGTTCTAAAAAGCAAGCTTTGAGGGTATCAGACCACCTCTCAGCTCCTGATTATAATAAAACATTTTCTTTTTATTTGTTCATAGGATCTGAGTGTTGCTGGAAAAGCCAGCATTTATTACCGATACCCTGAATTGCTCTTGAGAAGGTGTTGGTGAGCCACCTTCTTAAACTGCTGCAGTACATGCGGTGTAGACACACCCACAGTGCTGTTAGGTAGGGAATTCCAGGATTTTGATACAACCATGATGATACCATGACATCATAATGGTGATATATTTCCAAATCAAGATGGTATATGACTTGGAGGGGAAATTGCAGGTGGTGGTGTTCCTATGTGCCTGCTGCCCTTGTCCTTCTAGGTGGTAAAGTCATAAGTTTAGAAGATGCTGTTGAAGAAATCTTAAAAAATTGCTGCAGTGCATCCTGTAGAGGGTACACACTGCAGCCATAGTGTGCCAGTTGTTTAAGGTAGCTGAAGGGAGCTGCTTTGTTCTGGATAGTGTCAAGCTTCTTGAGTGTTGTTGGAGCTGCACTCATCCAGGCAAGTGAAGAGTATTCCATCACACTCCTGACTTGCACTTTGTGAATAGTGGAAAGGCTTTGGGGAGTCAGGAGCTGAGTTACTCACCGCAGAATACCCAGCCTCTGACCTGCTCATGTAACCACAGTATATATGTGGCTGGTCCAGTTAAGTTTCTGGTCCATGGTAAACACCAGGATGTTGATGGTGGGGGATTCAGCGATGATAATCTTATTGAATGTTAAGGGGAGGTGGTTAGACATTCTCTTGTTGGAGATAGTCATTACCTGGTACTTGTGTGGTTTGAATGCTACTTGCGTCTTATTAGCCCATGTCGCAATGGTATCCAGGCGTTGCTGCATGCAGGCACAGACTGCTTCCTTATTGGAGGAGCTGCAAATGGAACTGAACATTGTGCAATCATCAGTGAACATCCCCACTTCTGACCTTACGAAGCAGCTGAAGATGATTGGGTCTAGGACACAGCCCTGAGGAACTCCTGCAGCTGGATTGCTGGGGCTGAGATGATTGGCCTGCAGCAACCACAATTATCTTACTATATGCTGGGTATGATTCCAGCCAATGGAGAGATTTTCCTCTCATTCCCATGAACTTCAATTTTACTCGGCCTCCTTGATGCTACACTTGGTCAAATTCTGCCTTGATGTCAAGGGCAGTCACTCTCACCTCAATTCTAGAATTCAGCTCTTTTGCCCTTTTTCAGACTAAGGCTGTAATGAGGCCTGGAGCTGAGTGATCTTGGCAGAACCCATTGGTGAGCAGAATATTGGCAAGTGCCCCTTGATAGCACTGTTGATGACCCCATCCATCAGCTAATGACTGAGAGTAGAGTGAGAGTCGGCTCACAGCAAGTGGTAAAAGCAGCAGAAATTGTCACCATGATTCATTGTAAATTAACATTATGTTACAGCCAGGTGAGGGGTGGGGGGGGGGGGGGGTGGTCACAGGCTCCCCTCTTGCCCTTCCTCTTATTTAACCGCAACATGATTTATTCCTGTTTAAACAGTGGTTGTACTTACCACCTCAGTCAATGTTTTACCTTTTACCTTTAATGTAATCGTGAAAGAACCAATCGGAGTGGTTTTCCTGAGTTCAAACAAGAAAGAGGTGAGTTTATTATACTTAACAATCTAAAAAAAATTGCTACACATTCATGCACACATTCACACGTGAATCACGCACACACAAGTAGATTACAGAGTGAAAAGTAGATTTTGTGGTTAAACTGGAGTCCAGAATAAATGTAATTTAAATACACAGTCTGTGAGGTTGGATGATTCGGTAGTCTTCTGGCTGAAGTTATATTCCTGAAGTCTTTGTCTGGTCAAAGCGCACTTTATGGCTGGCCTGCTTGGCTCAGGATTTTCTTGGAGGCAGACTTGTAGGTGGCTGTCTTCCCCAGTCTCTGTCTGTAGCAATCTGTAGGCTTGAAGGGTCCACAGTCGCAGTTTTCAGACTTATCGTGTTATCTGGAGAGAGGAAGAGAAAGAGAGAGCGAGGCACATAGCCTTCCTGCTGCTGCACAGTCTGAGTTACTAGCTTCACTCTTTGTTCAAGGAAACTCCCAGCTTTCACAGAGATGGACAGATGGTCACATGACTGCCTCAGGGTATTCTTTGGAACCTTCTAATGAGATTCAAGGTTCGGAATTGGCTTCCCAGGCCCCAGGATGCCAATATTTACACTCAGAGGGGTTTACTCTTTCAAAGTCAAGGTGTTAGGATTGCCTTGAATGCTGAGCTAATGAAGCAATCTTAGGTAATTCAATCACTTAGAGCAAGCTATTGTTCTGGGTCCATGCTCCTCAGACCTCTGTCTCTGGTTGGAACCTTGGAATGTGAAAAGGTATTTCACATGCAAATTATGGTGGCCATCTTGGCTGCTAGTTTTTTTAAAAAGTTACTTGCAGGATTTTTCCCATTAAAAGTTTAATGTAAGTTTCTAACCAATGAATTAATAGTCCTTATTTGGCATATTGTTTTTCTTGACACCGACACACCACACGGAATGAAATGTGACAATAGGAACATTTCATTACAGTTGTGGAAAAGAAAAAAAACATTCTTTCTCAACATAAAAGCAAAATACTGCGGATGCTGGAAATCTGAAACAAAAACAAGAAATGCTGGATTCACTCAGCAGGTCTGGCAGCATCTGTGGAAAGAGAAACAGAGTTAACGTTTTGGGTCACTGACCCCAGACAATGCGTCAGCAATTATATTGTTTTTTCCTGCAATACGACTTTAACCACCCAGGTTCCAGCACCTTGATAATTTTTCTCCCTTTATTGGGTCACTGACCCGAAACGTTAACTCTGCTTCTCTTTCCACAGATGCTGCCAGACCTGCTGAGTGAATCCAGCATTTCTTGTTTTTGTTTCATTCTTTCTCAACACCCATTCCTCAAAATCATTCATTAATGTTAGAATTGCTGCAGCTGGCTTTGTCTGCAACAGTTATGCTAATTTAATTTTTTTTGGAGTTTGTCTGGGATTGTTATGTGTCGTGTTAGACCCCGGACAATGCATCAGCAATTATATTGTTTTTTCCTGCAATACGACTTTAACCACCCAGGTTCCAGCACCTTGATAATTTTTCTCCCTTTATTGGCAGTGGGTAATAAATTGATTTTAGCCCCTGTGAGGTGTCTGAAATTTCCTCTGGGCCCTTGTTCTTTCTGAATTCTGAATTGAAATTGTTGGGTTAGATTAGTTTTGGGTTTGGGACCTGATCATTGGGTTCTTCAGTGGGTAGATACACACTGACCTTACTTTTAGTTTTCTGGTGACTCACATAAGTGCTGTTTAATTTAGGGCATTTTTCCTTCCCTTTTCCCTTTACTGTGCGGGGAGGTCTCTTTGCTAATCTGCTCCATGTCCTCTGGGACATTACCACTCGCAGGTGTCTGTCCAGCTTTTACTGCACTACCCTGTGGCACTTCAACTAGGTGAGGCATTTCCCTCGCTGTTGGTTTGCCTTTTTGGGAACTTTCCTTGTCCCTGCAGGTTTCTGTAAATGCTGTTAGCAGCCTTGATAGGGTGTCTCTTTGATGTGCATTTAGGTAGGGGAGTATGATGTCTAATTCTTCTAACATTTTTGTATTGGCTGACCAGACAGTAGAGGGTTCCATTTGAGAATCCATCCAGCCCTCCTCTAACCTGTCCTCACTGACCTTTTCGTCCCCTTCCTGCCTGACTGTCTGACAGACCTGTGCTTGTCTGTCCCCTTCTTGGCTGTGATATTGTTTTAACAGTCATTATGGCACAGCCTTTGTTTATTTCCCTCAGTCTGGGGTGTTAATCAAATAATTTACCTGGCTAATCCTTTTTGCCACTCAGTGGGTCACTGAACTGGGCTTTCAGGGGCTCATCCTGAATCGGGAGTAATACTACTACATGGTCACCAGGCCGAAATGTTCTGGCCTTGGAATGTTTGTCTGCTTGCCTTTGCATAGCTGCTTAGTAGGTCCTTAAGTGTTCCTAAGCCACTGCGCAGGCTCTCATGAGCTTCTCCCGGAACATGGAGATGTAGTCTAAAATGGAAGACTCATCCCTGTGTCCCAAAAACTTCTCCTTGATCAGTTTAAGAGGACCTCCCACTTCATGTCCCTAAACTAATTCAAAGGGAATAAAGCTGGTGGACTCATTGGGCGAGTCCCAAGTGGCAAACAGGATAAATCCCAGTCCTTTGTCCCAGTCATGGGGTACTTGTAGCAGTAGGCCCTGATCATTGTCTTTAGGTCTGATGATACCTTTCTAAAGCCCCTTATGACTGTGGATGGTAGGCTGAAGACTTTAGCTGGGTTATGCTCAGACGTGAAATTCGTGCCCTGATCCAACTGGATCTCAGCAGGCAGCCCACATCCGGTAAAGAATTGGGTTAGCCCCTCGGCCGAGGGGCTACCTTGGCTGAGATAGTTCTCAAGGTAATGACATCTGGGAATCAGGTAGTCACATCCATAATGGAGAGAAGGTACTGGTAGCCCCCTTTTATTTTTGGCAGGTGTCCCACACAATCCACCAGCACTCTCCTGAAGGGTCCCCCAAAAGGCGGTATGAGAATTAGGGGTGCAGTTTTATTGCAGGTTGGGGCTTCCACACAACTTGGCACATGTGGCAATTTTATAGAACTCTACCATATCTTTGTGGAGTTTTGGACAGTCAAATTGTTGTCTGATGCGGGCTTGGGCTTTTCCTAAACCAACAGGTCCAGCCATTGGAAATTCATGGGCTATTCTTAGTACTTCCATATGGTATCTCGGTGGCACCACTATCTGGTGAACCACAGTCCACTTTTAATCCGCAGGTCTGCGAGGAGGTCTCCACTTCCTCATCAGCACATCATTCTTCAAATAGTAGCACTCTGGAACTCCCTCTGCTTCAGCTTCGGTTTGGACAGTCTGTGCTAACTTTTTTAATACTGGGTCAGCTTGCTGAGCCTCGACCAAGGAAGCTCTGTTTAACCCATCGTTCGGGTCCTCTAACTTCCCAAAAAAGGTTTCTGATAACCAGACAGTAGGGTCATCTGTTCTGCAGTACCAGCTCAGCCTGCCCTGATAGAGCTTGTTTGGCCATGGACCGAGTCCCCACACAGTCAGGGAAAATGCTGGGGACTGCCTCCTGCAACTACTCCGTCTCCCTGAATTCTTTTGGTCTCTCAAACTACTGGGGAAGCTAGCACCTTTGCCACTGGCAGATCATTACCCAGGATCAGGTCACCCCCATCCACCGGTAGACTAGGGACAATCTTCATGGTTACCGGTCCTGAAAAGTATAGGCATAAACTGCCCTCCAATACCATTCACTAAGACTCTAGCATTCACTGCACTCTCTGGGGGAAAAGTCATGCCTTTTCCCAACAGCAGCGATTTGGTGGCCCCTGTATCCCTAAGCATGGGCTTGCTTGCCCCACTCGAGGGGTATGGGGTTACTTTTCCTTGGGATATAAAATCCTGGTAACTTTCAGGGATTTTCTTAACTTTTCCCACACTCACAGTGGTAGGTTTACTGGAGCTTACTGCTGCAGTTAAAGCCACAGCCAGGTCTGCTGTGCTTTCCATCAGGGCCCCTTCTCCTGCACTGGTCTGGTGTGCCTTGATTAATCCTACAGGTTTTCCCCATAATTTCCAGCAGTGAGCTCAATGATGATCTGCCTTGTTACAGTGGAAACACATAGGTCTTCAGGAATTGCTCTTGCCC